>NC_080179.1:17623609-17787640 GCF_950295315.1 Erinaceus europaeus | reverse complement strand
CTCAAACTTCTCCACTTCCTCCTTCTCTGAGTCCTAGTGGAATCGGGGTTCAGCTCTCTCTCACCACCTTCATCTAACATTTTCCTCTCTGGGGTTATAGGCCATAATTCTTTTTGGGGTGCAGAAGAAAAGAGTTCTGGCTTCTGTAGTTGGACATGAACTTTGGCTGGTTAATCCATACCTTCAACCTGTTCCTTTCCCTAGTGGGGGAGGGCTCTGGCGAAGTGAGGTTCCAGAATACTTTGGTGAGGTTGTCTTCCCAGGAAGGTGAGCATGGGATCATAGTAGCTTCTGGAACTTGGTGGCTGAAAGGCAGTAAGATATAAAGCAGGAGAAAATATTTAATAAACAGGAACCAATGAGTAGGATTATAGCCAGTGAGAATAGGAACCCTATGATGGAAAGAAGCTAGGATGTCTATATTAGGCATGTTCCTAGGGGCCCAGGACTTTAGTAATCTTTGTTTGAACTTAATAATTAACATAAAAGTAGACCATAAATATCATCTGGGAAGATGGTGTCAGAGTGGAAATGGGAACTTGACAGCTGGATTAGGTCAGAGCCTGGTTCCTCTGGAATATTTATCACCATGATTCCATCCTGACTTCCTTGGGTAAAGGACCTCACCAATATGTCCTAGAATCTCACTTCTCCAGAGCCCTACCCCACTCCCTAGAAATAGAAATAGGCTGGGGGTATGGACTGACCTGCCAACACCTATGTCCGGTGGAGAAGGAATTACAGAAATCGGAACTGCCACCTTCTGCATCTCAAAAAGAATTTTGGTCCACACTCCCAGAAAGGGGGAAATATTAGGGGGAGATGACCAGGTAGCTCTGAACTCCAATTCCATCAGGACCCAGAAAGAGAAGAGGAAATAAGGAAGGACATTCTGAAGTAGTAATTGGTGTGGGTGTAATGCAAAAAGGACAAGAAGGCAGAACAATGGGGGGGGAGTGCAAATGCATATAAATATAGATGGTGATAGAACTAATAGTCAACCCGTATCTGTGACCTTGGGAGAACTACTGAAGTTTCCAACAGAGGGGATGGGGACACAGAACTCTGGTGGGAATGGTGTGAAATTATATTCCTGTTATTTTATAAATCAGTATTAAATCACTAATTCAAATGTTCTATGTTGAACATATATATTTTGAGGTTTCTTTCAAGAAGAGAAGTGAAGTGAGAAACTCAACATCTCTTCTCCGTTGTGGAGATAGAAGCCAACTTAGTATCTGTGCTGCACTAATTATGTCTGAGCTGGGCCAGATGAATTATGAAATTCTATAAAACCTTGGCATTTTTTGATATCATTTTTCCTGGCATTTGAGATTAATATGAAAGAAATCTTACATTGCACTGTTGACTTTTTATTCTAACAGTTACAGAATGAACTCAGAGGAGCTGACAAAACTCAATCTGCCTAGAGTAGCTTCTTGAGAACTTTGCCTGGATCATGGAACATGAGGATATGTTTGAGGATGTATAAAAGCAGGAAAAATACAGGGCTGGGTGGTGACACAGCTGGTTGGTGGCACATGTTACAGTGCTGAAGAATCAGAATTTGAGCTCCTCAGTCCTCACCTGCAAGGGGAAAGCTTTTCAAATGGTGAATCAGTGTTGCAGGTCTCTCTCTGTCTTTGTCATTCCCTCCCTCTTGATTTCTGGCTGTTTTTGTCCAGTAAACAAATGAAAGAAAAATACAATTTTTTTTGAAGAACTACTACATCATGCCCAGTATCACAGGCATTGAATTGTGCTAGGATGTCAAGTTTCCTATTAAAATAAAAAGAATAATAAATGGTCAATGAAACAATCCTTGACATTACAGTAACTGGGGAAGGACATAGATTAAAATGTTACTCAAATGGAGAACCTTAGAGGTGAGGTGCTGGTGTGAAAGGCTGGTCCTGCCATTCAGAAGGGCTACTGGATGAACTGCAAAGCATTTTAGACCAAGGAATCTGCAAGAGACACGGGCCCAGATCAGCAGGATCATGGGGAACTGAAAACATTTGGCCAAAGTGAGGACAGAGTATGAAACTGGACTGGAAAATGTCAGGCAGGAGAAGCAGGAAAGGGCCCTGCCCCTGCCCTCCTTTCTTAGTCCTTTGCTTTGTTGCATAACACCACTCCCTCAAACTGGTGTTGTTGTTGTTGTTGTTTGATTATTTGTTTTGTTTCACACTGATCGTCCTGAGACCTCTCTAGTACTAAGTTTTGTTTTGATCCTAAACCTTTTTCTGGGCTTCTTGTTCATACACTGAAATCCTAACTCCCAGTGTAGTCACATGTGGAGTGAGGTAGTAACTCCAAAATTGAGTTAAGAATTCCTTAAAAACTGAGAATTAAAATGCAGTAATATTTCAAAAAAGAACGATGACTTGCTCTTTTGTTCCTTATTTTGCCTTGATTTTTTTTTTTTCTTTCCCAATTTGTTTGCTTCTTTTGGTCTCTATCTTGCATGCTGCAGACTTCACTCAGGTGTCTATTGGTCCTTTATATTAGAGTCTGAGGTACTGAATAAAGATCTGGAAAATCTGTGGGAATATATGGGGTTCAGGTAGGGGAAAGCCATGCCAGCCATTGGGGGGTTTCTTTTCTTTTCTTTTCTTTTCTTTATTATTATTTATTTTCCCTTTTGTTGCCCTTGTTTTTTATTGTTGTTGTAGTTATTACTGTTGTTGATGTTATTAGATTAGGACAGAGAGGAATGGAGAGAGGAGGGAAGACAGAGAGGGTTAGAGAAAGACAGACACCTGTAGACCTGCTTCACTGCCTTTGAAGCGACTCCCCTGCAGGTGGGCATCATTATGCTGGTCCTTGTGCTTCATACCACGTACGCTTAACTTGCTGCGCTACCACTCAACCCCCATTGGTTTCTAACTGTCAGATTCTCAGATCTGAGATTTAGGGTTTTTTAATTTTTTATTTTTTTCCCTCTCTTGCTAGAGAGACTTGACTGTGGCATTCAGGGAGCAGGGCAAGACCTGGGACTTGGGCTCCACAATCTCATACTCTTCTCCTTCATTTGAGTTTAAGCCCCACACCTGCTTGTCACAATTCCTAGAGGGCCCTGATCTAACTAATCCTCTGTAGTTCAATTCCTCAAACAGGAGCCTCAGTTTTCCACATTGAACTGCTGGGAGAGGGAGGAGCAACACAGAGGGGAGGGCTCACTGCTGGGGAAAGTCTGAAGCTCTCTTCCCTGGTCCTTCCTCAACTGCTAAGTCAATAACTGGCTGTCAACCCAGTTTTCATCTTAAAAACAAACCAAACAAAGAAACAAAATCCCTAACAACTGTTAAAATCTCTCTTCTACTTTTGACTCTTCTTTTGTATCTTCTCACCAACTGTGTTTGTACTTAAGAAAAAAATCCTTTATTATTATTTTACAGATCTATAGGAAGAGGTTAAAAGAATGTATGCCATAATTCTGATACATTTAACTTGAAAACACTTCTCTCTCCTTTTTCTGGTTGAAGATTTGAAAACAACAAATACATATAATCTTTATGCTAGTCACTAGTTATCAGAATGAGATGTCTTATTTATTTTTAAATATTTGTTTATTTTTTATTTATTGGATAGAGACAGAAAGAAATTGAGAGGGGAGGGGGAGGGAAAGAGGGAAAGAGACAGAGAGATACCTGCAATTCTGCTTCACCACTTGTGAAGATTTCCCCCACAGGTGGGACCAGGAGCTTGAACCTGGGTCCTTGCACATTGTAACATGTGTGCTCAACCAGGTGTGCCACTGCCTGGCCCCGATAATGTCTTATTTATTTATATGAATCAACAGTTACTGAAAACAAACCAGAAAAAAAAAGAAGTTAAGGATTTTTCCTTCTATCCTTTAACTAGACCACTACAAAATATGCTCTATTGAGTCATCAAAGACTGCTATCAGTATATTTGTGGATGAAATGCCAGTAGGAAACTGATTTTTTTTTTTAAAAAAATTCACCTTAACCATTTTTAAAACTTCTTCTAAGATGGCATTTTCATCTCTGATGTGACAAGTTCTCATGATTACTTTAGGCTATTGTCAGTTTCCTCAAGACAAGTAAAGTCATTGTGATCAATGCGACAGGCCTGAATCATATACATTTCTTCTGATTGGTCTAGGGTGGTGTACTTTCCATCTAGCCAAGAGGTCGAGCAGCGTTTTTGTTAGTATTTGAAGTGAGATACTCATCTGGGGACCCCTGAGAAAGGTAAAGGAGCTGGGTTTGCAATAAAAAGGACAAGGTTCCTGTGGTGCAGTTCTGGATAAAAGCAAGAAATTAGTTATCACTCAAGCCAAAGGAGCTGCGTGACTTGGAGTAAGCACTCCCATCATTCTGATTGAAGTGGAAGAGAAGAAGGTAAAAGGGCTTCCACTTGGTATCTGAGTGCCAGAGAAGTCAAATAGAACAAGAAGAAGAAGAAGAAAAAAAAGCTTTCAATGCCTCAAGAGCAGTTCACAAACCCTGAAAGGAAGGAGAAGGGGGCAAAAAACTGCAGTGCCTGAAACTTTTATTGAAAAAAGAAATCACAGAGTTTCATACAGAGGATGAAGAAATTATGTCCCCAAGATTTTAGAAAAGATAATGTAAGTTACATCTCAGAACTGGTAAGAATAGTTACAGGTAAAATGATAGTACTTACAAAACACACAATTTTTTTCTCCACAGAAAGTTAGAACATTAATGAAACATAATGGATTATAAATGGAAGCAGTAACTTTAAAATGTAGCCAATATAGGAAATTTCACAGTAGTGTTCATAAGGAAATATTCTGATCTTGAGAAATACCAGCTGATTCTGTCTACCAGAGATTTGGAAGAGTCTGTTCTAAAAAGAATGACTGACATATTTTATTAACAAAATTTGCCAAGAGCTGAAGATGAAAACAAAGACATGGAGGGTGAAAAGTTTTTCTCTAAAGGAAGAAACAGCAAAGACATTAAGAATAAATTCCCATAAAAAAGTGTTTTGGCCAACTGTCTTTCATAGTTCAGGGGGCTAAGTCACCTCTTAATTTTTCTAAATGTGCAAAATCTGTTGCCAAGGACCCCATAAACTCATCAATTTAATTGAGAAATGTCATGAATAAGGAGAGTGAATTTAAATTTGAGGACACTCTGTAAAGCCAAGTGGTTTCATGATACATTTGCCCTTTGGTTGGTAGGAGAAAAAATTAAAATAGCATCATAGAGGATTTGAAAGAATGCAGTTTATCACTAATTTTAACACTTGTCTTCATATTCTCAATCCATACTTTTCTGTTTGGAGAGCAACACTGAGTAGAGATCACAAGAAAGTATTCTGAAGTACAAGGAGCATGTAGAGTTCTACCCAACGGGCTAGTTTGGGTTCTAGAATTGGGAGTTCTGCTACTGAGAGTCCTTGAGCTCAGGTTACCAGACAATGATGCTGTTTAAACAAGGTCAGCCATCTCTGACTTGACTTACAAGCAAGGATGTGACACTCCCATTGAAGATCCTTTGCTCAGGCTTTCCATACTGATACACCATAAGAGTGGTGTGCCTGACTCTATGGCAGCTAAGCTTCTATGTGCAGCTCCTTCTAAACAGAACCATATGTACCTCTTCATCTGGCTATTCATTTTTATCCCTTATAATAAAATAAGCATCATTTAGTTTCCAGTCAGTGAATTCTGTGGGCCATTGTTAGCAAACTATTGAATGAGAAGGGGAGCTATAAGAACCTCTGAATTTGTAGCAACTCTAGATGGAAGTGTGGGTCATCTAGGGACTCTACTTGTGGCTGGCATCAGAGTGAAATAATCTTCTGAGACTGAACCTACAACTTGTTCTATCTGCTCTAACTCTGGGTAGAGAGTGTTAGATTTGGTTGGTACCAGAGAATGAGTTAGAATGTACTCAGACCTTGGGTCCATACTCACAGAGGGTTAAAGAATAGGAAAGCTGTCAAGGGAGGGGATAGGATACGGAGATCTGCTGGTGGGAACTGTGTGGAGTTGTACCCCTCTTATCCTATGGTTTTTTTTGTCAGTGTTTCCTTTTTATAAATAATAATAATAAACAAATATATATAAAAAAGAATGTACTGAGTAAAAAACCATCTAAGTTGTCATCCAAAGTAGGAATCTGATAGTCATTTTGGATTTGTTTTTTCTTTAGTTCATTCTCTGCATTTAATCATTAAGTACATGCTGATTGCTACCAAAATATACACTGACTCGACCTCCTTAGTCCTAGATTATACCTTCCATTCCAACTTCCACTACTCTAGTTTAGGCCCTCAACAACTGTCACGTGGGCCATCTCTATGAGCACTTGTGTCACAACTCTGCTGTCTTTTAACTATTCATCTTATGGAAAAATCACTGCTGATCTGACCAGATCTTAAGCCCATTTAAAGACCATTGCATAGCTACAACAATTGTTCTAAAATCTGAAAAACATCACTTGCTTGTGAAGCATTTGGAAAATGTGGATGGTCTAGACTCTACCGCCATGCATGCTGAAATTTAGCTTGATCCTACCTACAAGATATTAGGTTGTCAGAAAACTCATGACAGACTTCTCTCTGGTTTTCTGTGCAAAAAGACATCACCCAATAGTGGGATAGTTTCCCCTAAGCTTTTGGATCACACACTTTATTCTCAACTATTTGATTTCATGATCATGGAAAATAAAATCATGAAATTTTAGAGTTATTTCTGACATGATAAAGAGTTTATTTTTTCACCTCACTACCTAAATAGAACTTAGTGGAACTGCACCATCCAGAGACATTTAAAACACAGGTATTTTGCAAATATTCTATACTCAGTCTTCCTCCCTCCCTCCCTCCCTCTCTCCTTTCTTCCTTCTTCAAATGCAGGCTGCAATTTGATGACCAATGAAATCCAAAGTTCCAATTTCCAAATAGGATTTGGAACCCTTTTATAAGACAAATAAACCCCAAATATTATTTGTAAACCCTTTTATAAGACAACTTTTGGAAAGTTCCAGAAGAGTGAGTCTTTTCAGTAAAGGGAGGGCCATCTTGCACTGAAGAGAGAGCTCAGATGGGGAATCAGGGTTTTAGGGTTCAGTGACAGAATTTGTAGGTGTGGGGGTATTTCATGTCATTCTTTATCAGGGATGTTGTTGTACAAAATGGGGCTAGTTCTGTAATATCTCACCCATGTGGGTTATCTGTTCTTAGAACATCCTAGGTAATTTAAGTGCTTCTTCTACTATTTAGAAAAGAAATCATTCATTTTATCAGCAATACATAGGTGATTCGACCTTAAACTTAGGTAATTATAATAATTAAAGAACTAATACCACATTCATAATCCTGTGTGGGCCCTTTCTCATTGCCTATTGTCTAGAAGCCATTATGCTGCGTGTAGCTTTTCTTTCTGTTCTCTGTTTCTTTGGAGGAGTTCCAAGATTCAGTCTGTTAATATTTAAACTCTCTCTCTGAATGTTGGTATGTTGGTATTTTTGTTCTCTGCCTTGTATGACTTATGGATTTTTTCCCCCTTCTTGGTGAGATATTTTCCATATCCATTCACGACCATTATTCATTCCACATGCGGCAAATATAATGCCCACCTAATCAATCACCACTTCTGCAGTTGAAAATAAGAACATCCTTGCTTTATTATATTAGGCAAATTAGTCAAATGAGTGTTTTCTAAAACTTGCTGCCTGTTTAGGGCCCTTGGCTCTAAGCCTGCCTTTCCCTGCTCTAGCCTCCTCCCTCTCTCCTCTTGCTTGCAGACAATCTTCAGTCCCTCTGCTGGTGTTCAGGATAGATTCTGATCCAGACACCCTTCCTTCCCAAGAAGATCAGGTGGATGGTGCAGGGTCTCCACACCTCCCCCTCTCCCCCAGAGTGAGCTCTGAAGCTCCTTGGAACAGAGCACAGGAAACTCTATTCTCTGATAGGTTTTCCTTTTTTTTTTTCTTCAGAAATCATAGCAACCACACAATCATTTTTCACCACAGAAAAATTACAAAATTCCATTGTTGATGGCTTGCTTGAAATGGAGTAATAAAAAAAAAGAAAAGAAAAAAGGGGAGAGTATCTTATATTCTTATTTCTTTCCTTATCAGTATCTCTAGTTTACATTTTCCTTTTCTCTACTTTAATTCTGAAAAGGATTCTTTTTTCTTTTTTTTTTTTTTAAGAAACCAAGGTCCTTTGTGCCAATCCTAGCATTTTTATCAATTAAGCCTCTGAGAGAGAGAGAGAGAGAGAGAGAGAGACTAGTGTAGCATCTGGTGCCACAAGAAGTCTTATGGCCAAAGCCTGTTAGAGGGAACTCTGTCTGACTATTGTACTGGCAAAGCAAATGGCTCTTAGAATTGAAATTATTTCTAATGTATGTGTTTATAAGCAATTAAACTCCAGTTTTGGGGAAGACTCACTAACAGCATACATTATTTTACTAGACATACAGTACCACTTTAAACCATCATCGCCATCTGCTCATCATGATTATAAATGCAGAAAGAACATATTTTACATTAGCATCAGAAACTAGTGTGATATTAGGGATTGCAATGCTCATATATGCTCTTTGTACAATACCAAATGCATCTGTGCTATTTTTCTTTTCTTTCTCCAATGCAAATCAGAGCAGTAAGATGTTTGTTCCTTGTGGTGTGTTTCTTGACATGGAAGATAATTTTCAGGATAGAAATTCATTAGGAGGGGATTTTGACTTACTATTCAGACAGTCTGCCTTTAAAACTGTGTGAGCGGATGTGTCTGGCTCTGGCTCCCTTGTTTGGCTATCTTAGCTTCTAGCCAATAAGGGACAGAAAAAACACACCAAGTGCAATAAATCTACTGTAATCTTTTGTAATGTCCATCAGATACAATGCATAATGTTTAATGGGGTAAGTGTTTCTTCTCTATAAATAAAATTTTAAGGAAACATGGGATGCACATGTACTGGTGGAACATTTAACATAAGCTAAAAAAACAAGAAGCATCTGGATCAGCACAGAGTCTGCTTTTCATCTGCATCTTTATGGATGAGTGATCTGCCTAGATGAAGAATAATATCATCATAATGTTGGAGGAAGCAGAAAGGAAACATTTAGATCAATTTCCTTAGCTAGTCAAAATTACCACATACACATATTCCTCTCATAAGAAATAAGGGAGATGAGGGATGGAAATATGGCTAAATGGTTATGCAAAAAGACTTTCATGCCTGAGGCACCAAAGGTCACAGATTTAGTCCCCAGCACCACCATAAGCCAGAGCTGAGCAGAGATGGGAGGGGAGTGGGGGGTGGGGGGAGAAGAGGAAGGAAGAGGAAGGAGGAGGAGGAGAAGGAAGAAAGAAAAAAAAATGATGAAGATAAGTGCACTGCACTCTCCACGATATAGGGCTTTTAGTCAGAATCTAGAAATGTATTCCTACGGAAAGCATAATTAAGGTGAGTTAAAAGAAGTTCACTAGTAGTATTTGTTTAAAAACGTTTGTCTCTTTGGCAGCAAGTTCAACAAATTTAAGGATAAAAAGCAATAGCCATTTCCCCTGGGCTTATGAGCTCTGATCCACTCCACTGAGGCTGGGAAGCATCACTTGGTGACTGTTACACCAGGAAGGTCCAATGTAGTCATTAAAAACGACTCCCAGAGACAGAAAAATCACTCTTCTGGTTTCAATGCTAGGTCTAAAACAAATACAATGGCACTGAAAATACTGTACCCTACAAGAAAGTTTATGACTTATAATTCTGTGAAAGATGGCTTCTAGTTGTGCTGGCTGTCATTTGTGAAAGGGTTAAACTTTGAGTCTGAGGGTGTACAATAAGCCTAAAGAACCATAACATCCACTGCCCTAAATTAGCACGTTCACCATGATAACTCCTGTTTGGAACTACTCAGTGGCATTTGTGTTAATATTTAAAGCCACTGCTCAAGTCTCTGCTCACTAGATTGGCCAGCTTTTCATTATAATTTCACAACTTCTCTTGTCCATTTAATTTTTTTCAGTTCTCCCATATTCCCCACGGCATCATGAAGGGATTTCTGGATGCTTACGTGCAAGCTGAGGTAGACTCCATTTCAGGCCTTTTTTTCTTTTTTCACATTGCTACTGGTTGGTATCTCTCTTTTTTTCCTTTAGGTTTTATTTATAAAATGGAAACATTTGGGGGTCGGGTGGTGGCGCAGTGGGTTAAGCACATGTGGTGCAAAGCGCAAGGACCGGCGTGAGGATCCGGGTTCGAGCCCCGGCTCCCCACCTGCAGTGGAGTCGCTTCATAGGCGATGAAGCAGGTCTGCAGGTGTCTGTCTTTCTCTCCCCCTCTCTGTCTTCCCCTCCTCTCTCCATTTCTCTCTGTCCTATCCAACAGCGAACAACGTCAACAATGGCAATAATAATAATAACCACAACGAGGCGGCAACAAAAGGGGGGAAAAATGGCCTCCAGGAGCAGTGGATTCATGGCGCAGGCACCGAGCCCAGCAATAACCCTGGAGGGAAAAAAAAAATGGAAACACTGACAAGACCATAGGATAAGAGGGGTACAATTCCACACAATTCCCACCACTAGAACTCCATATCCCATCCCCTCCCGATAGCTTTCCTATTCTTTAACCCTCTGGGAGCATGGACCCAGGGTCATTATGGGGTGCAGAAGGTGGGAGGTCTGGCTTCTGTAATTGCTTCCCCGCTGAACATGGGCATTGGCAGGTCGATCCATACTCCCAGCCTGTCTCTCTCTTTCCCTAGTGGAGCAGGGAACTGGGGAGGCGGAGTTCCAGGACACATTGGTGGGGTCATCTGCCCTGGGAAGTCCAGTTGGCATCATGGTGGCATCTGGTAGCTGAAAAGGAGTTAAGATAAAGAGCAGAGCAAATTGTTGACTAATCATGAACCTAAAGGCAAGAATATTGCAGATGGAGATTTGGGGTCTCCATTTTGGAAAAAGCTAGTAGGTCTATTTTAGGTCTATTCCAAGGGGCCCATGACCCAACTAGTTCTTGCTTGTGCCTGACAGCTAATATGCAGGTGACCTAAGCTATTGTCTGGGAGAATGGTGTCACATTTGGAAAAAGGGCCAGAAAACTGGATCAGGGAAGAGAGTAGTTCCTAAATATGGGAAAAGTGTATAAATATTGTTAACTGTAAACCCCATCGATCTGATCTAAGGCCCATATTCAGCCCATACAGGAGCCTATATAACCTCTGCATCCCTGTAGGTCTGAGCTCACATTCCATGGTCACGGCTAGAACCATTCCAGGCTATGCCAGTTTCAGGACCCATCATCCTCAGGTGATAGGCAGAGCATGCTATCCAACATCCCTTCGGAGACTGAAACATTCCCTACCATTGTTGATTCACATTGAGGGCCAGGTCTGATAGGGGCCCACAAAGGGGTCCATTATGTTGTTCCTGATGGAGGTGACCAGTGACAGTAGAGAGAGGGATCTGTTAGAGTTCTAGGCCCATCATTTCTGAGTGGGAATCCCAGGACTCCCTGACTAGGGCCCCAGATTCAGGCCTTTTCTATCTGAGCACATCATACTGCTTTATTTTCCTGTAGCACTGCTTGTTGGGCCCAAGACATAATCTTGTCCCTGAATTCCAGCTGAAATAAGACCTAGACCCCCATGCAGTGTGTGTAAGGCATTAAAATCTCATTTCCAGTCAGTCAATGGCCTGAAGTAGTAATTTCAACACTAATGCAGGCAAGAATCCCTATTAATTTGGGCAACCTGAGATCCTCTTAAACACTCACAAGCAATCTGGAAGTAATCTGAGTACTACCTGGCAGTAAGTGTGTGGTTGGTGCTGATAAAAGGACTGGAAACCCTGTAGAGGTTGCCTGTGACTTCCTTTCCCTGCTCTTTCTGCTTTTAGATGCCCTGAAGTCCAGTTCTATACCATCATTGACCAACGTGCAATCTTGGCTTCTGTACACTGAACAGAGATACTATGTGGACAGATACTTTATAATGAAGAAAAAGAATCTTTACTTAATACAATCTGTCTATGCTCCAGGTTTGGAATCTGGAAGAATGACTAAATTCAGTGCACTGCTCACAAAGCTATGAAATCTTTTCTCGAGTTTTACAATGTTCAATATCAACAGGTATAAGACAAATATTTTTAAAGATTTTAAAAATATTTCACTTTAAAATATAATTCTTGCACTGACCAAAAGAAATTGAACAACTGTAAATATTATATTAAAAAGAAAATGCCCCTCTCATCCTAAAAATTCCACTCTAGCCCTGAGGAGACAGCATAATGGCTATGTAAAAGGCCTTCATGCCTAAGGCTCTGAGGTCCCAGGTTCCTAGCACCACTATAAATCAGAGCTGAGCAGTGCTCTGGTGTCTCTCTGTATCTTTCTGTATATCTCTCTCATTTTAAAAAGAATGAGTAAGAACACATATTAAAGGGAGTTGGGCGCCACGTGTGCTTAATCCGCTACGCTACCACCTGACTCCCGTTAATATGTATTCTTATTCATTTTTTAAAAAAAATATTTATTTATTATTATTTTCTTTATTGGGGAATTAATGTTTTTACATTCAAGAGTAAATACAATAGTTTGTACATGCATAACATTTCCCAGTTTTCTATATAACATTACAATCCCCACTAGGTCCTCTAACTCATTCTTTTTAAAATAAGGTTTACTATTGCATCATTTGGATGTTTCATAATTATTTGGTCAACTCTATATTGAAGGACATTTAGGTCAGTGATATTAGCACCATTTCCATCAGAAAGCAATGCCTCAATGTTATGCTAAATTCCAGCAAGCGCAAGACATTAGATACTTCATGCCTCAAAGGGCCTTTGTACAAAGCACCATCTATCTCAGTGCAGAACACAGCAGAAAGGTAGGTTTTCCTAGTCTAATGGGGAACCCAGAGGCACACATTCTTATATGTAACATTGAAACTATGTTCCAGCACTTACTTAATTGAATTTTAATGCCAGTTCTCTTTTGACCCAGCCCTTGCATGTATCCAGGTCTACTGGGTCAATGTGACCTGCTACCCTAGCTTCAGACCAACCTGACTCTGCTTTATCCCCTGACTCTGTCTCCTCAATTCACTTCATGTGTTTCTCATATTTTTGCTACAAGATTTGACCTTAAGGATCTGAGCACTTCCTACTTTTAAAGATAGTTTCTCTCTCCCTTTCTCTTTCTTCCTTTCTCTCCCTCCCTCCCTTCCTTCCTTCCTTGCTTTATCCCTCCCTCCCTTCTTTCTTTCCCTCCCTCTCTCCTTCTTTGCTCTTTCTTTCTCTCTCTCTCTCTTTCTTTCTTTCTTTCTTTCTTTCTTTCTTTCTTTCTTTCTTTCTTTCTTTCTGTCTTTGTCGGGGCTTCATAACTCTATGCTGACTTTTTCAGATAGGTAGATAAAGTTACCACAGCACCAAAACTTCCTCCAATGTGTTAGAGGTGGGGTATCTCAGACCTGAGTGGCTTATGACAAAGCAGATTCGCTATTCAGCTGAGCTATTTTGCTGGCCTTGGAGATAGTTTGTTTCCTTCTTTTGCAGAATTTTTTTTTTTAATTTATTCCAAGAGCAAGACACAAAGAGTGAAAGAGATCTGATCACTAATCCATGATATGTGATGATGAGGATCAAACCAAAAGCCTCACTCTCTTTACCAGCGACATTGCCTTCCTGGGGCATGAGATCGTTTTTCTGTGCTTACGAGGCTCCTCCTACCCCCTTGTTCTTTGACTTTCAGATGTTCTTCCTTCAACCTCCTTTTTTTTTTTTTTTTTTTGCCCTCCCCCAACCACCACAGCTCTTCCCAGAGTCTGGGGTTGGAATGCCCCCAAGGCTTTGAAATGAGCAACACCTGCAGCTCCAGCCACTCCCTGACTGACCCCATTGTTTACATTGCTAAAGAAGCAAATGACCCATGACTCCTACTTTTCTCTTTTCTCTGTTTCTTTTTCTTTCTCTTTTGTTTTTCTTTATTGGGGAGATGAATGGTTCACAGTTAACAGTAAATGACAGTATTTAGTACATGTATAACACTTCTCAGGTTTCCACACTGCAAACCCCACCCCCCAAGCCTAGAAACTCCTCCATCTTTTTCTCTTTTCATTAAATTGTATACACTTTACTCTCTGAACCTTTCCATGAGCTCAATTGGGCTGAAACTAAGGAAAAGTAGCAAGGGAACAACTATCCCAAAAGGGGAAATGTGGTTAGCATTGATGACAAGAAAAACGAGTTTTTTCCACTGCCTTTGGGAGTTTTAATTTGACCACAACCTCTTTTTTTTTATCACCAACGTTTCCTTCAATTGAGGAGAAAGGGCAAATAGGTAGTACAGTGGACACTCATGGCACATGCAGCCTCTGCCTGCTGCTGCCCCTTTCAGCCCACCTGGAAAGCTCAGTCCTAAGAAGGTCCAGGTCAAGTGGGCAATGACATTCACCTAGAACTGTCTTCAGATGTGGCCGTTACTGCACTTGGAGATAGGCTGCAAGTACAAAATACACACTGGGTTTCAGAGATCTAGGACAACAAGAAAAAAGAGAATGTGAGATAGCTCACTAATACTTTAAGTTAATTATATATAGAAATTACATCATGGATAAGTTGAGTCAAATGAAATCCATTATTGACTTTTTCTTTTTTTTCTTTTTTCTTTTTTTTTTTTTTTACCAGAGCACTGCTGGGCTCTGGCTTATGGTGGTGCAGGGGATTGAACCTGGGAATTATTGATGTTTAATCCAAATTAGTTTCACCTGTTTAAGTTTTTCACTGCAACTACTAGAAATTTAAAATTATTTAAGGGGCTTACATTTTGTTTTATGTTGGGAAGAATGGGGTTACCATCTGTGGTGATTAGGGTATTAAAAAGTTGACGGGGGCTGGGCAGTAGTGGAGCAGGTTAAGCGCACATGGCGCAAAGCACAAGGACTGGCATAAGAAACCCGGTTCAAGCCCCCATCTCCCCATCTTCAGGGAGGTGGCTTATAAGTGGTGAAGCAGGTCTGCAGGTGTCTATCATTCTCTCCCCCCTCTCTGTCTTCCCCTCCTCTCTCAATTTCTCTCTGTCCTATCCAACAACAATGACAGAAATAACAGCAACAACAATAATAATGACAACGATAAACAAGGGCAACAAAAGGGAAAAAATAGCCTCCAGGAGCAGTGGATTCATAGTGCAGGCACAGAGCCTCAGCAATAACCCTGGAGGCAAAAAAAAGTTGATCACAGTTTCTACATTTTAGTCAAGATTGTTCTCATGAATGCTATTCTTGAGGTCAAAGAAGTTTTCATTCTACTTCAATAAATGTGCAAGGAATGGAAACTTTTATACTAGAATAGACTTTTGATTCTAGAGACCTCATGAAATCAAACCTTGGTTCTGAAAGAATGAAGGTAATTTCCAGGAGCTGCTCCCTGTCTACTCAGTAAGCATTCATTGAGCACTATGTGACTGACTATGTGTCTGACACAGCTGGACACAGGTAGAGGTGGAAATGGAAATTTCTCAATCTCAAGGAACTTATCACATTTGATAATAAATGGGTCTCCTGGTAGAAATTCAAAAGGATTTTTATTTCTTTGGGCTTAAAATTAATTTTTACTTTTAAAAATAATTTTATTTATCTATTATTGGATAGAGACAGAAAGAAATTGGGGGATAGAGAGAGATATATATAGACAACTACAGCCCTGCTTTACCACTTGTGAAGCTTCCCCCCTCAGGTGGGAAGCAGGGGCTTGAACCTGGGTTCTTGCACACTGTAATGTGTGCACTTAACTAGGTGTGCCACTCCATGCCCCACTATTTTTCTTTTTCTTATATTTGATTGATAAGATAGAGATAAATTGAAAGAGGAAGGAGAGATAGGGAAATATATATATATGTATGTATGTATGTATATGTATATACATATATATATAGGGAGAGAGAGAGGAAGACTTGCAGCTTCATCAATTGTGGGCACTGGAGGTTTGAACTCAGGTCCTTGTGCAGAGTAAAATGTGCGCTCAACCCAGTGCACCACCACTTGGCTCCTCAAAAGAATTATTTTGACCGAAGAATATACAAAGTATTAGGAACATGCATGCATTTGAAGCCAGGTCTAATAAACAAAGTTGAAGTGAGTTGGGGTTCAAAAAGAGTTTCACAGGTGAAGCAGGTCTGCAGGTGTCTCTCTTTCTCTCTCCCTCTCTACTTCCCCTCTCAATTTCTCTGTCCTATCAAAAAAAAAGTTACTATAAAGTAATGAAGGTGATAGATTGCTTTGCATGAGTTATAAAGAAGACTGTCCAAAATATGTGAGAAATATCAGCATCATCATGCACTTGAATTAGTATTCTGTTTAGCTTGCCATGGTGACAATTTTGAAAGAGGCACGATTTCCTTTTTAAATGTGTTCTTAGAAAAACAGCCCTTTACCAGTGTCCAGCTTCTAGTGCTTCCTTCTCAGCCCAGAATTCACATAAAGAGTTGTGGGTGCGAGGAAGGCATGACCTGGGGCCAAGCCTTAAGAGACAGACTTTTCAGGGGCTAGGAGCATCTTGGATGAGCTCCTCAGTGGGCTGGAGTAGGAACTAATAGTGACTATCTCTGTACTTCTTGAATCTTTCTTGAAGAAATACAGAGATAGTATCCAAGTGTTCCCTCATTTAGGCCACTGCCAGCGGTTTTATAGTTCATTTAGGACATTTCTCTGATCCTAAAAATCCAGGGTCTGAAATCCAAGGGAACTGCATGTGGACTCCTGGAGAGCACTTCCCAACCAATTCTAAGTTCAAAGGTTTTGTAAAAGGACCTACTTAGGACTGGGTGGTGGAGTATCTGCTATAGTGCACACATTACCATGCACAAGGATCCAGGTTCAAGACCCCAGTCCCTCTTCTGGTAAACAGTGCTTCAGGTCTCTCTCTCTCTCTCTCTTCAATCCCACAATCTTATTTCTCTCTGTTTCTATAATAAATAAATAAACAAGCAAATAAAAAGGACCTATGTTGTATGCTTTACATTGGGTTGTTCTAGCTCTCCCCCTGCCAAGAAAATTTGGATCAGTCCTGCTAGTTTCGCGGCCCGCTTGGCCCCGCCCCAAGGAACCCCGAGAGGGTTCCAGAGTTCCAGAGTTCCAGAGCTGGAGAGTTGCAGAGTTAGAGAGTGCTTGGCGCTGTCGCGGGGGAAAGAGGCAAGAGAGTTCTGTTTGGTGATTAGTTTGGGTTAGTTTATGAATCGTTCTTGAATAAAGAAATACAGCTTCCCTGCCCAGCCGTGTGTCTGGTCGTCTCTGTTACCCGCCCGTGAAGCTAGCCCGGCCAGCTGGAGTATCCGAATATTAACAACAGACCTACTTTGGTGATTACAACAATTTAGTAAATAGAACTGCTAAGGGGCCGGGTGGTGTCACACCTGGTTGAGAGCACATGTTATAGCACTCAAGGACCCAGTTTGAGCCCCCCTGTCCCCACCTGCAGTGAGAAAGCTTCACAAGAGATGAAGCAGTGCTGCAGCTGCCTCTCCATCTCTCTCCCTCTCTATCACCCCTTCCCTCTCGATGTCTGACTATCTCTATCCAATAAATAAATAAAGATAAAAAATTTAAAAAAAAAGAACTGCCAGTCTTTATTCTCTGTGATACATGCCCATGATGGAGAACTTTTGACTACATTGGGTAGGTGAGCAGAGCCACACTGTGGAGCTCAGAGTTGCAGACTTACCCGACTGATACACAAGTCACACAAACATTGTCTCACGCCGGTTAACGGTGACAACATGGTAAAGAGCATGGCCAGTCAACTCCAATGCAAACCATTAACCATATTAGAGAAAATAGCTCTGGAGAGGTATCGCTCCATGATTTTAACTCCTAAAGATGTCACGAGAAGAGCTTCAAATTACTATTGCTAACAATTTGTACAGTTTGTCCCTGGTGAAATGTGTGTGTACCTACACTGCACCGTTTTACATAACAATGTGAAATATTAAAAGAGAAAAGCGTTTGGTAATAAACAGCAGTCTTGCTGATTGCAGCTGATTATGTTAAGCAGCTTGTACTGTGGGTGTCAAAGGAGACTTAATAGCTCCTATAACTAATCTCCGCAGCTGACCTCTCCCCTCCGCTGATGAAGCCTATTCAGAAACCTGCTGCCCTTTCTCATTTTCAGATCTTATATCTCTGAACTGTTTTGATCATGCATATATTTGCTAAAGTTGTTGTGTACAGGGTGTGTGTGTGTGTGTGTGTGTGTTTGAAAAAAATATATAATGCATGCAGAAAGATTCCTGTCAGGACAGTCTTATGCATTATTAAAACATGAGACAAAACTGCCGAAACGTTAGAAACGTGGGTATTTACCAAGACTCTTATCAGATCCCAAAATTTTACTAATTATGATTCAAAATTGCCCCCCCCCCCATGAGAGAAGCTGTGTGAAGGAATATGGGGCTGAACTGTGTTTTTTTTCTTTCTTTCTTTTTCTACTCCGACTTTAAAATAAAGGGCAAGAATGCCTTTGTGGGAATGAAAGTCACCCTGGGCATTTCATCAGCCTCAGTGGCTGGTACTTAGAAGCAAAGTGCTATTCAATCATAAAGCAATCTCATTTTTCTGATAAAAGTTTTTGATTTGAATGGGGTTCCATTGAGAACATTTCAGAGTGTGAACTCCATTCGTAAGTCTAGATAAATATGTAAGTGCCCAAGTGTAAGTGTCTCTAATTCACAGTTTGTTTTTCCTTTCTTTCTCCAATTCTAGAGATGTTTACAGAACCCTAGGAGAAATGCTGCAGAAGTGGGTAAAGCAAAGCTTTAAAAGGAAAAAAAAAAACAAAAACTGGCAGAAGCAGGAGTCTATTCCAGATTACGTTAACATAGCCATTTGGGGCTGGAGGGTGGGAGAAATAAAGACAAAAGAGGGAGGAGAAAAAAAAAAAAACAATCCAAAAAGTAAAGTGTCTGTATTGGACTTGCGAGGAGTACAACCAGGTTACAAAAAAAGTGCAGCTTTCTATAAGACAAATAGTGGTTGAAGCTGGCTGATGAATGTTTCCTGTAGGATTTGAAGCAGGTTGCCACCAGCAAAACAAAAATCCCTAGGGGGCAGTACATAATTAACAGTTTGAAGATGTGGCTGTGTGCCATTGTCTCTGAGGGAGCCTGGGAAGCCTACCCCAAAATCACAAAACCGAGTCCCCATATTAATCTCACAATTGCAGTATAAATGAACCCCAGTCACTCCCCAGAGATTCAACAGGCTCCTCTACTCTTCCTTGGCAGACACTTTCCAGCTGATGGTGTTATTTTTCTGTGATTTTTATATCAACATCACCAAACCTATTCCTCTAGTCTAAGGGAAAGCACGTAGCTTGTTTTAGAAAGCAAATATATATTTATATTGTCAATTAACAAAGAAACAAATGAAGTCAGGACTGAGAGGTAAAAGCTGCTTAGACAGGGTGTTTAAAAGTTGAAAGACTTTCAGAGCAGTGTCTTTCTTTCTTTTTCACCTTCCTTCCTTCCTTCTTCCCTTCCTTCCTTCCTTCCTTCCTTTCTTCCTCCTTTCTTTCCCATAATATAACTGACCTTTGATTAAATCAAACCCTTGAATGAAAACAAAAGCTCAGGAGATGTTAACAGAGCCAGGAAAGAAGTCATAAAAAGGTTTTGGCATGGTTTAGAATTTCTTTGATTTGTTTCAAGACAGGCTAGATTTCTTTTTCTTTTTTTTTCTTTTTTTTAAATTTTGAGAGAAGATGTTAATTCTCTCAGATGTTGTCTGAGAGGATGATGCACTTTGTATTTTGGGTTGGCACTGGCACTGGCACCCAGAGTAGAGAAGTCAGCAGTGCTTGCCATGGCAGTGCACCCAGGGCAGTGTCAGTTTGGGGTTTGTTTGGGTGCTAACTCTCAGAAGCAATATGCACCATGGCTTAAATCTGGGGAAAGCTGGGTGACTTTCCCAACAGAGGGGAAAACCATGTGCTCCCTGTGAACTTTCTGAGTCTCCCTTGTTTCTTAGTTCCTTCAGTTGCAAACTGGGTTCAGATCACTTGCCACCTGCCTACCTAATCAGAATATTGTGAGGGTTAATGAGACTGCGCCTGCAAAGTGATTGCCTCATCATATAACTCCCAAGTATTATTATTCATCATAAAGACACAGCTGCAATATTGTATATTGTTACATACCAGACGCCATGCTTCTATTTTTAGCAACTTGGAGATGAGGGTGTCTTAGAATTATACAGGGAAAGGAGACCTCAGCAGAGTCCTGCTCCAGGCTCTGTTCTGAGGCAGATGAACGGTTACACACCCACTCCCACCTCCTCCTAAGGGTGGAGGACACTTCAGTTCTCCTTCCAGAGGAAATCCCAGTGTTATCAGTCTGAGGGAGGAGAGTCATTGCTTGAGCATGACTTCTCTCACGTGCTTCATGAGTAAGCCTCTTATTGTTGGTCTTCTTCCCTTGATGATCTTGGTAGATAGAAACCATGGTCTATGTATTTTTTTTTTTAATTCAACTCCTGGTTTGAAAAAAAAAAAAGCACCTCCTATTATAGCCAACACTGAAGAAATAAATATTGGATTCAAACCCATTATGTCTATGTGAGTAGAAAGAACACTCTCAGAACACATTTTTATACCAAGGGTGGGTTTTGCAGTACCCATGTCCCATGACCCGCCTGCACCATCCCACCTCCTTATCCCTCTGCCTCCACCCCCCCCCCCACATAAACCCAGTTCTGGCCTAGAGAATGTGTGACTATGGTTTGCATGTCAAATCTACCCTTGTCCCTCTTTTCTCCTCAGTACTGCAAACAGCACTGTTGGTTGCATCCTGGTGTTTTATGCTCTTTGATGCAGAGACTGATGAATGATTCAGTCACCTCTTCTTGGCTATCAGTGCCAACTGATATATAATTACCATATCAATTCATCTACATCTCTCAGTTTCCTCCTTTAAATTTTTTATTAATGATTTAATAGTGATTAACAAGATTGTAAGATAACAGGGGTACAATTCCATACAGTTCCCACCACCAGAGTTCTATGTCCCATCCCCTCCATTGTAAGCTTCCTTATTCTTTATCCCTCTGGGAGTATGAACCAAAATTCTTTATGGAGTGCAGAAGGTGGAAGGTCTGGCTTCTGTAACTGCTTATTCTCTGGACATGTGTGTTGACAGGTCAACCCATACCCCTGGAAGTTCTCCTCTTTTTAAAGATGGCTACATTTTTTCACACCTTGACTCAGAAGGATTTTTTTTTGTCCTCTGTAGTTACTTTCATGTTCAATACCTTAAAATCCCTCTTTCCCTCAGACTCACACCTTATCTAAATCTATCACACACACACACACACACACACACACACACACACACACACACACACACACACACACATACACACCATTTTGGCTTTGTTTCTCTGGAAAACCCTGATTCAGTCTGGTCTTTGAAATTACCATTTCAATGAACCCATCCTAGCCTCATTTCTTGATTTGTTTTTATATTATCTGTATAGCTGTCTATTTACCTACTTTTAAAAATATTTATTTTTATTTATTTCATATTACATAGACAGAGTTTCACACTGAGGGTGGGGGGAATAAAACACCAGAACATTACTTTGACATATGTGACACCAGTCTTGAACTTGGAGCCTCAGGTATGAGAGTTCCATGCTCTGTCAGCTGCAAAATACTTTTAAATTTTATCTTAGTTTAATAAAACATAGCATTAAAGCCACATGGGAATTGATTGTTAAAAGCATTTATTGAAGCACAAAGAGAAGGGAGAGAAATCTATTTTTAACAGTTCAGAGAGAGCCTCACAGCTTACTGTATTATGATATATGAAACACTTATCACAATGTTTAACTTATTAGGATCAAATGAGACATTGTTGCCAGTGAATTATTATGATGTTATTTTGTTGTTTGACTCCAGGTATATTGTTGGGGCTCAGTGCTGGCATTACGAATCCACTGCTCCCGGGGGCATTTTATTTCCTATAGGACAGAGAGAAATAGAGAAGGGGGGGCCAGGCGGTAGTGCAACGGGTTAAGAGCACATAGTGTGAAGCACAAGGACTGTGCAAGGATCCTGGTTCAATCCCCCTACTCCTCACCTGCAGGGAGTCACTTCACAGGCGGTGAAGCAGGTCTGCAGGTGTCTATCTTTCTCTCCCCCTCTCTATCTTCCCCTCCTCTCTCCATTTCTCTCTGTCCTGTCCCACAGCAACAATGGAAAAAAAGATGGCTGCCAGGAGCAGTAGGTTTGTATTGCAGGCAATGAGCCCCAGTGATAACCCTGGAGGCAGAGAGAGAGAGAGAGGAGGGAGAGAGAGAGAAATTGAGAAGGGAGGGGAAAAATGGAGAGAGACAGACAGACACCTGCAGACCTGCTTCACTATTTGTCAAGAGTCCCCACTGCAGGTGAGGAGTGACGGCTCATAACTGGATCCTTGCACATAGTACTATGTGTGCTTAACCTGGTGTGCCACCGTCTGGCCCCTGCCAGTGAATTATTGAAACTATCCGGTGATAATAAAAATCGTCATGATCAATAAGTCTTTCATCACTGTTGACACATAGCAACTCAATTCACAATGCGTCTTTCACAGAACTACACACTCGGGCTTCAAATAGCTCACCTCTTAGCACAGGCCTTATGGATGGAAGACCTCGGCATCCTTTGTGTATCTCCTTAACTGAAAAACTCTACGTTTGTATTTGTACTTTTTCTCAGGACTGTGAATTTAATCAGTCACATTGTTGTTTCTTCTGAAGCCTCAGAAT
The DNA here is from genome assembly GCF_950295315.1 of Erinaceus europaeus. Lineage (NCBI taxonomy): Eukaryota > Metazoa > Chordata > Mammalia > Eulipotyphla > Erinaceidae > Erinaceus > Erinaceus europaeus. Next base: position 17,764,883 of record NC_080179.1, on the reverse strand, counting down.
CATGGGTATGGTAGCAACATTCGCGTCTGTGTAGCGCTTTCTAATTGCAAAATGCATTTCATCACACAAAGCATGAGGTAGATAAGGCATATATTGTTACAAGTGAAGAAAACTTGATTTGAGTATTGTAAGCAACTCACGCAAGTTCTCACTGTCAATAAATAACAGAATTGGGGCTTGGTGGTAGCGAGTACACATATTACAATGCACATGGATCTGGCTTCGAAGCCCCAGTTCCCACCTGCAGGAGGAAAGCTACACAAGTAATGAAGCACATCTGCAGGTGTGTATATCTTTCTCTCTCCCTATCTTCCCCTTTTCTCTTGATTTCTGACTGTCTTTATCCAATAAATGACAATAAATGAAAAATAAAATAAAATAAATGGCAGAATCAAATTGAAACCTTGGGACCTATTTCTCTTTCATGAAGATTTAAACTTTCATTTGATTTTAAAAAAAATTTAATTAATTAATTTATTTTCCTTTTTTGTTGCCCTTGTTTTTAATAACTGTTGTGGTAATTATTATTGTTGTTATTGATGTTGTTGTTGCTGGATAGGAGACATGGAGAGAGGAGGGGAAGATAGAGAAGGGGAGAGAAAGATAGACACCTGCAGACCTGCTTCACCACCTGTGAAGTGAGCCCCTGCAGGTGGGGAGCTGGTGGCTCGAACCGGGATCCTTATGCCGGTCCTTGAGTTTAGTGCCATGTGCTACAGCCTGACCCCCTTTCATTTGCTTTTTTTTTTTTATGAAAGAGAGAGAGAAAAAGGTGGGGAGGAGAAGGAAGCCCTTCTCTGGCATATGGCAGAGCCAGGGATTGAACTTGAGCTCTCTTGAGATTCCCCAAGATTTACACCTTTAATTTGTGGTTCCTGAAGCCTGGACATTTCAGCTCTTCCTTAGGCTTATCATGGCTCAACTGGGGAGTATCCACAGGGCGATTCATAGTAATATGGTTCAACCTCCAGTAGTGATCATCCCTACCCTTGCATTAAAGCTTCTCTGAGCATGAATTTTGTTGAAAACTTGAGTTTGATTAATATCACTTAGAGGGCTTATCCAGGAAGTCCTTAGCTATTATATAACTATCTGTTTTCTCTCTCTGTCTCTCTCTCTTTCTCTCTCTCTCTCCCTCATTCGCTGTCTCTCTCCCTCTTTTTACCAGAGCACTGCTCAGCTCTGGTTATGGTAATGCAGGGGTTTCAACCTGGGACTTCAGAGCCTTAGGCATGAGAGTCTCTTTGCATAACCATTATACTATCTACCCCTTAACTATCTGTTCTCTCTTGAAGGTCAGAAAGGGGGGAGGCAGTGCTCAATGTGGCACTCTGTGCCTTACACTAGGGAGCTGGAACTCTGCCCTTGAAGATGACTGGCCTCACCAAGGGTTTGCATCAAACTCTCACCATCTCTTAATTTTAATAATTTGTGGAACAGCCAACGGAGGTCTACCAATCTTTTTCTTTATCTATTTCTTATAGTTTCATCATACTATTGCAGTATGGAATAAGGTTGCCAATTCTTTTCCTTCTTTGCAATCTTGACAACTATTTAGTGAATTTAACATGGAGTGCCTGAGTCAGAGACTCAGTTCCTGAATTCCTGGACTTGAATCCTGTGACTATGTCCTGGATCTGCCAGCAATGGCTATGAGGGCAGGCATACTGGTCCATGGAGGTTCAGGAAGCCTTGCCTGTGCAAACTCTATGCCTATATATTAGAAGAGAGTGCCACAACTTTCATTTATAATCATGAATTCTTGGAAAATTCACTAGCCCCTTCCTGGCTCAGTAAGCCTTATTTTCTCTACAGAACACACACACACGCACACATGCACACACACACACACACACACACACACACACACACACACACACTCATCATTTCTCCCTGTGTATGTCTCCCCTTCACCATCACCCCTTTATTCAAAGATATCCTGAAAAGAAACCTTTCTTGCAAAGCAAGTAGATTCCAATATCACACCACTAGAGGGTTCACAAGTTCCTAAATTTTAGGCTTCCTTGACAAGGCTTCTCTATTCACCTCTGACATCAGAGGATCTGATAACATTGCTATAGATTATTTCCATGATATTAATATCCTGAAATATGAAGTACAACAAGAAGAACAATAGTAGCCCTGAACTAAATGCTTACTCAGAACCAGACGCAGTACTAAGTCTCTCACATACTATGTTTCATCAGGGTGTGTGAGTTTCATTTTCCAGATGAAGCACAGAAAGTTTAAACAACTATCCAAGGAACCACAGCTAGGATGTGGCTAGAGAGACGACTTTCAGTCTATTTTCAAGACCTCCCTGAACTCTAAAAATACTGGAGCTGATGAACAATGAAAATAACTTGAGTGAGCCTTAAAAATGAAGTCCTGCAGCCCTGATTCCCCAGAGCCCTGCCCCACTAGGGAAAGAGAGACAGGCTGGTAGTATGGATCAACCTGTCAATGCCCATGTACAACGGGGAAGCAATTACAGAAGCCAGACCTTCCATCTTCTGTACCTTACAAAGTCCCTTGGTCCATGCTCCCAGAGGGATAAAGAATAGGAAAGCTTTCAGGGGGAGGGGATGGGATATGGAGTTCTGGTGGTGGGAATTGTGTGGAGTTGTACCCCTCTTATCCTATGTTTTTTGTCAGTGTTTCCTTTTTATAAATAAAAGTTATATATATATATATATATATATTAGTCACTGCTGCCTATGGGCTGGATCTAGTTGGTTCTCCTCTCAACTAGTGGTTTTTGACATTAAGTATCTCCAAGGTTTCCTTGGAGTGGGCCAAACTTTCTTGAACCTTGTCACATTCTTATCTCAGTCTTGGGGCTTTGTAGGCTGTAGAATGCCTGTGAAACTCCCCAGTGGTGACTACTATCTCAATGATGCTCATCAAATACAGCATTCCACCCAACTTCTTTACCCAGATAACTTAAATCTAGCGTTGAATCAGGGTGGGATTGTGGGTAGGCTGGGGGTGAAAAATCTAGGCCAGGCAATAAACTAATTTTTAAAAATCTTTATTTATTTATTGGATAAGGACAGCCAGAAATTGAGAGGAGGGGGGGAGGGAGGGAGGGAGGGAGAGAGAGAGAGAGAGAGAGAGAGAGAGAGCTGCAGCCCTGATTTATCACTTGCAAATCTTTCCTCCTGCAAGTGGGCAATGGAGGCTTGAGCCACTCTAACATGTGTGCTCAACCACCATGCAGCCCCAAGGAACTACTTCTTAGTCACCTTTCCCTTCTTTTCTGTTGGCCTTTCTCATCTCCCTTAACTCTGACCCAACAAGGCTTAGTGGAGCTTGTTGTCTGCTACCTTAGGTCTTTGGGGAGACAGGTTTGCTCAGAACAGAGAGTAAAGAAGCCACTAGAGACTTCAGATCAGATAAACACTGTCCTTCTATAAATGCACCGCCAGCAAATGCTCACTCCTTGGGCAGAGGACATTGCAACCTGTGTTCTTGTCACAGACATAGGAAAGACATACAGATGGGAGACATCTGCTCTCATGCCCTTAGTGCTACTGATTGAGTAATAGCTGGGAAGAAAGTGCAGTCCTGCAAAAGCTGAATGAGGCCAAGAGACTGGCATACTTTTAATGATGACTCTTTAGTCACTATCAGGCCACCCCATCAGCTGGGGCCCTAGTCGGGGAGTCCAGAGATTCCCAAACAGGCATAATGGGCCTAGACCTTGAATAAATCCCTCTCTCCATTGTTACAGGTCATCTCTATCAGGAACAACACAATTGACTCCTTTGTGGCCCCCCATAGGACCTTGCCCTCACTTGGATCAACAATAGTAGAGAATGTTCCATCCTCCGAAAGGAGGCTGGACAATATACTCTATGCTACACCTGAGGAAGATGGGTTCTGAAATTGGGGTATCTTGGAATGTTCCTACTCCTGACTACCTCAGATCTACAGGGATGCAGAGGTCACATAGGCTCCTAAGCTGAATATGGGCCCCAGGTCAGATCAAATCAATGGGCCCCAGGTCAGATCAAATCAACAGTCAACAATATTTATATACCTTTCCCATATTTGGGAGCTACTCTCTTCCCTGATCCAGCTTTCTGGTCCTTCTGCCAGCCATAACATCATCTCCCCAGACAATACATTGGATCCACCTGAATATCAGATGTCAGGCTCAGAGAAAAAAAAAAAAAGAAAACAACACTAGTATAGTCATGGGCTCTTTGGAATATAATTATATAATTAAAATAGAACTTCTAACTATCTATAAAATGGAGACCCCCAACTCTTCATATTAACTATTCCAGCCTTTAGGTTCATGATTAGGCAATAATTTGTTTGGCTTTATATGTTAACTCTTTTTTCAGCCACCAGGTTCCAGATGCTAGCATGATGCCAACCAGACTTCCCTGGGCAGTTGACCTTACCAATGTGTCATGGAGACTCACTTCCCAAGAACCCCACCCCACTAGGGAAAGAGAGACACTGAGAGTAAGGACTGACCTGCCAACTCCCATGTTCAGCGGGGAAGCAATTACAGAAGCCAGACCTTCCACCTTCTGCACCCCACAATGTCCCTTGGTCCATACTCCCAGAGGGTTAAAGAATAGGAAAACTATATGGGGAGGAGAAGGGATACAGAGTTCTAGTGGCAGGAATGGTGTACCTCTGTTATCCTATGGTTTTTGTCAGTGTTTCCTTTTTATAAATAAAAATTTAAAAAAAGAAAGAAAGTTCAGTCCTAATTTTAGAACAGAAGATACATACCCCTGAATCTAGCTGACTCCTCACTCAATTCCAAGTGCCCTCTCGCTGCTTCAGACATGAATCTCTGCTGGACATACTGGTAAAAAGAACAGTGTGATTTTAGACCTACAGACAAAGGGATCCAAAGAAATTCAGAGACTCATTCAGGAATGATTCATCACAGGAACATCATCCATAGCTCAGTTCCTGGGAGACCTGTGGGTGCTAAGGGAGACTCTTGATGAGCAAGGGAGGGAAGCAGTGAAAGGAAGCTGCACTCAGGACAGAACATGCTTCACTCCGCTTTCAGTTCTTTGTACTTCAGATAAAGTGCCCCGGGGTCCTGTTAGAGATCTCTGCTCAGGCAGGAGGTGTGCTAGGCCTCCCATCTAGGTCAAGGGTGACTGTATACACATTTTATCTTCTTTTATAGTTATGACTATTGTGAGATGAGTCTCTTTTGTCTGTGAACGTCAGGTTTAAAATCCAAGTGAATCACAGTATTTATTAGATCTTCAGATAATGTAGGTTTGAAGAAAAGCCCATTTTTTACTTCAAGATGGGTATGTGAGTTTAACCCTGGGTATCATATGTGCCAGAGTGATTCTCTGGTGTTCTCTCTCTCTTTTCTTTTCTTTTCTTTTCTTTTCTTTTCTTTTCTTTTCTTTTCTTTTCTTTCTTCTCCTCCTCCTCCTCCTCCTCCTTCTTCTTCCTTTTTATCAGAGTACTATATAGCTCTGGGACTTTGGAGCCTTAGGCATGAAAGCCATTTTGAAGAACCATTATTCTATCCCTACCCCAAGATGGATATTTGGCATGCTTCTGGTTGAATTATTCTTTCTACCTATGTGCTATAAAGATGTGCTTCTTTCAGAACTGACTTTCAGAAATCAGTGTGAAAAACCAGCCAACATGCCCCCTCCCCACCTCTCACCCCACACGTACGCACTCCTCAAAGTGAGTTTTCTTATGGACTCAGAAACTACCCAAAGCCAAGTTGGAAGCAATGTTGGCATGTGGAGCAAGAGAGATGAGAAATCACCATTGCACCCGACGTTGGAGGTACCCACGTGATTTGACTGATTGTAGGTAGCACCAGTGACTGTGAAGTTAGTATGGTCAAGAAGTCAGTACAACATTCTTGCACACAAGACTTGAATACTAAGACATTTTCCCAAGCTATTTGGAAGATTTCTAACAAGGTGTAGTCTTTTGCAATTTCAAGTAAGAGGACAGTCCCATAGGAACTTAAGAATTTTGCTGATTAAACAGCCACTCATCAGTTGTTGGGCACCTGGGTTGCTTCCAGGTTTTAGCTATTATGAATTGTGCTGCTATGAGCATAGGAGTACACACCTCTTTTTGGATGGGTGTTATGGAGTCCTTGGGGTATATCCCCAGGAGAGGAATTACTGGATCATATGGAAGGTCCATGTCTAGCCTTGTGAGAGTTCTCCAGACTGCTCTCCACAGAGGCTGTACCAATTTACATTCCCACCAGCAATGCAAAAGGGTTCCTCTGTCCCCACATCCTCTCCAGCATTTGTTGCTGCTGTCCTTTTTGATGTATGCCATTCTCACAGGAGTGAGGTGGTATCTCAATGTTGTCTTCATTTGCATTTCTCTGACTGTTATTTTCGCCGGGCTGGCTTCATGGGCGGGTAACAGACGACCAGGGACTCTTGGTTGAGCTGTAGGCAGTATCTCTTTGTTCATGCAGGACGCAGCACAATCTAAGCCGAGCTAAGCTAAACTAACTACTACAAACAATCTTGTCCTTATAAATATACTAGCCCAGTAGGGTGGGAACAGGATGCGACGCAGAGAGGGTGGAGAGAAAAGTGACTGGTGAAAATCAGGGTATGACAAGGAGAGGGGGGGCGGAGCAGGCAAGAATTCTACCACAGAACCACCAATGCCCTGGAGGGAGGGTGGTGCTTGTTAACAGAGGTTATGTAAATAGAATACAGTGCTTATGTAAATACAGTGCAGTGTTAAGCAGGGGGGATTTAAACCAAATGAAACAGAAGGGGTTTTTAGAAGCATACCAACATCTGACAGCGACCTGGAGCAGTTTTTCATATGTTTGTCAGCCTTTTGGATCTTCTCTGAGGTGAATGTTTTGTTCATATCCTCTGCTCATTTTTGGATGGGGTCATTTGCTTTTTTGGTGCTAAGTTTGCTGAGCTCTTTGTGTATTTTGGTGATTAGTTTCTTGTCTGATGTATGGCATGTGAAGATCTTCTCCCATTCTGTGAGGGGTCTCTTTGTTTGTGTGATAGTTTCTTTGGATGTGCAGGACCTTTTCAACTTGATGTAGTCTCATTGGTTTGTTTTTGCTTTAGTCTTCCTTGCAATTGGGTTTGATTCATCAAAGATGTCCTTGAGGTTTAGGTGGGAAAGTGTTTTACCAATGCTTTCCTCTAAGTATTTGATTGTTTCTGGTCTAACATCCAGGTCTTTGATCCATTTGGAGTTGATTTTTGTTTCTAGAGAGATAAAGTGGTTCAATTTCATTCTTCTGCATGTTTCAACCCAGTTTTCCCAGCACCATTTATTGAAAAGAGCCTCCTTCTTCCATTTAATACTTTGGGCCCCCTTGTCAAAGATTAGATGTCCATAGGTGTGGGGATTTATTTCTGGGCTTTCAATTCTGCTCCACTGGTCTATGTGCCTATTTTTGTTCCAGTACCATGCTGTTTTGATGATGATGGCTTTATAATATAGTTTGAGATCTGGGAGTGTGATGCCTCCATTTCTGTTTCTTCTCCTCAATATGGTTTTGGAAATTCTAGGTGTTTTCTGGTTCCAGATAAATGATTGTAGTGTTTGTTCTATTCTCTTAAAGAAGCTTGGTGGAACTTTGATGGGTATCACATTAAATTTGTATATGGCTCTGGGGAGAATATTCATTTTGATGATATTTATTCTTCCAATCCATGAGCATGGGATGTCTTTCCATTTCTTGGTATCAGTTTCTATTTCCTTGAGTAGCGACTCATAGTTTTCAGTATATGTCTTTCACTTCTTTGGTCAACTTTATTCCTAAGTATTTTATTAATTTTGCTGAAACAGTAAATGGGAGTGGTTTCTGGATGTCTTCTTCAGATTTAGTGTTTGCATAGAGAAATGCCACTGCTTTTTGTACATTGATTTTGTAGCCTGACACCTTGCTATATTGCCTAATAAATTCCAGTAGTTTTCTGCTGGATTCTTTAGGTTTTTCTATGTATATTATCATATCATCTGCAAATAGTGAGAGCTTGACTTCTTCCCTTCCAATCTGTATTCCTTTGATTTCTTTCTCTTGCCTGATTGCTATGGCAAGAACTTCCAATACTATGTTGAAGAGTAATGTTGACAGTGGACAGCCCTGTCTAGTCCCCGATCTGAGGGGGAATGATTTCAGTTTCTGTCCATTGAGTATGATGTTGGCTGTAGATTTGCTATATGTGGATTCCACTATCTTGAGGAATTTCCCATGTATTCCCATTTTTTGTAGAGTTTTGAGCTATTACCATGGAATGCGAGTTCAGACCTACAGGGATGCAGAGGTCACACAGGCTCCTATGCTTAATATGGGCCTCAGATCAGGTCAATAGGATTTAGAGTTAATGGTATTTATATACTTTTCCCATGTTTGGGAGCTACTCTCTGCTCTGATCCAGCTTTCTAGTCTTATTTCCAACTCTGACACCATTTCCCCAGACAACATATTTAGCCCATGTTAGCTGTCAGACTGGGCAAAAATAAGTCATGGGCCCCTTGGAATATACCTAAAATAGACCTACTAGCTTTTTCCAAAATGGAGACCCCCAAATCTTCTGCAATATTCTTGCCTTTAGGTTCATGATTAGTCAACAATTAATTCTGCTTTATATCTTAACTCTTTTTTCAGCCACCAGGTTCCAGATGCTACCATGATGACAACCTGACTTCCCTAGGAAGACAACCTCACCATTGTGTCCTGGAGCTCCATCTCCCCAGAGCCCAAAGAAATATAATGTAAAGGTAGAAAATATGGGTTTCCCAGGTTGTAGGTATGGATTGAATATTATTTTTATGTGCAAATATTTTATTGACAGGTTAATGCTGTAATAGCTTCAGAAAACACAAATAAGACAATTCTAAAACAGACAGAAGTGTAAAATACAGCTGTCAAGTTAATACTCTTCACCCTCATCATCTCCAACAGCCAACATCCATGTTCAACAATGAAGCAATGACAGAAGCCAGAACTCCTTTCTTCTGTACCCCTAAACAACTTTTGCTCATAATCCCAGAGAGGGAAATGTAAGGGGAAGATGAACCTTACTTCCACTGGGACCCAGAACTTTTGTGACAACAAACTTTCATTTTTGCACCATCACTGAGAGGGGAGAGATTCTGGACAATACCTGAAGGAGTCAAGCATTATTTCTCTTTTTTTTAATTTATTTTTTATTTAAGAAAGGAGACATTAACAAAATCATAGGATAGGAGGGGTACAACTCCACACAATTCCTACCACCCAATCTCCATAGCATTATTTCTCTTATTTGAGAGGTAACAGGATAAAAAGAAAGGTCAACTACAGACTGATTTCACTCTTTTTAAAACAATTTTATTTATTTATTATAAGTTAGAGACAGAGAGAAATTGAGAGGGGGAGATCAGAAGAGAGACACCTGCAGACCTGCTTCACCACTTTTCCCCCCTGCAGGTGAGGACCAGGGGCTTGTACCCGGGTTCTTGTGCACTGTAACATGTGCACTTAACCAGGTGAGGCACCACCTGGCCCCTTGATTTCACTCTTAAGTGAAATATAGAGATCTGAAACACATGAACTTGAAAAATATATATATATGGTTAACCCATAATTATGACCGTGGGGGAACTATAGTGACTATCATTGGGGGTGGGGGAGAAGTTAGATGGTGGGAGTGGTCTGGAATTATACCCCTACTATCTTCTAGTCCTATAAGTCACTAATAAAAATATGTATGTAAAATTAATAAAGAAGATGTGGTCTTCTCAAGAGAGCTTTTTGTCAAGTCTAGGAAGTTTAGAGGAGAGAGGAGTTGCATTTTGCAGAAGGCCTTTTTTTTTTTTTTTAACCAGAGCAATTTTCAGCTCTAGCTTATGGTAGTGCAGAGGATTGAACCTGGGATTTTGAAGACTCATGCATGAGAGTCTCTTTGCATAACCATTATGCTATCTACCCCCATCCAAGTTGTGATTTTTGAAATGGGCTTTGAGTGATGGGTTGATTGTGTGCAGATGTGGGTGTGCTGGAAGGGACTGGCAAGAGGGAAGGTGAGGAAGTGGAATCTGTCAGGGGTCAGCAACTAGTAGATTTGGGCTCCAAAGCTAGTATAGGATCATCCCATGACTGGAATCCTGGATAGACAAAGTAAAAAAAAAAATATATATATATATATATATACACATAATTCTCATGTCATAAAATTCATCCATTTAAATCATGCAATTCTGTGACTTTTTTATCTTGACAGAATTAGTTGTATGACTTTCAGTATTATTTAATTTCAGAATACTTTCATCACCCCAGAAAAAGTCCCTTATCAATTAGCAGTTACTCCTATGTCCCAGCCTTTGGCAACCATTAATCTGCTTTCTGTCTGTCTGTATAGAGCAGATATATTTGTACATAATTATTTTAATTGATGCAAAAGCACATATAGAGCAACACACATAACTTGCATATGTCATTCAATGAATGTTGATAGATGTATATGTTTATTTTACTAACTCTCCAATACAGAGCATTTTCATCACCCTAGAGAGTTCTTTAGTGACCCCTTTCTCACTGATCCCTATTCCATTAACAAAGATTATACTGCTATCTGTTCCTGGAAATTCATTCTGTTTGCTCTTAAATCTCATGCAAACAAAAGTACATAGTTTGTGTTCTTTTGTATCAGATTTCGCCTCAAAATAATATTTTGAGATTTATCCCTATTGTGTATCACTGTAGTACATTCTTTGCTCTATTGTTAAGTTGCATGAATGCACTATATATTTTATCATTCCTTCCGTCAATGGACATTCAAGTTGTATTTTAATTTATGACAAGTGTAAACAAGCAGATGTAAATTTGCTTTAGGGAGGATATATTTTCACTGGTGAGGGGAGGGTAAGTAATCAGGAATAGGATTGTTGGTTAGGGAGCTATTGAGTTTTTAGAGCAAGACTATAACCCCACTAGGACTGAAGATTAAAGAAATGGCAGCAGTTTGCAGGGAGAGTAAGGAATGAAGGTGAGGAAAATCAGAAGGGACAAGACCCATTGGGACCTGGAATCAGAATAGACAGAATTTGGTAGAGAGTGGATGTGGACACACAGCGGGAACAACAAATTGTGTGACTATGTATTAGGTATTTAACCTTCCTCAGCCATTCCTAGGGCCTAGGGAGGCCGACTAGTAGGGTGATAAACCTCACTCCTGTTCGTGGGAAAGGTAAAGGTTTCGTTTTTGAGAAACAAGATGGATCACTGTCTCCAAGAGGTTATTTCCTGACTCCTGCTCCCCCCCCCCCCAACTCCCAATGTCTGGCCTGGAGTATCAGTTGAATGAATGAACAGCCAACAATGATTTGGTACTTGGGGAAAAAGAAAAGGGCATTGGGGAGAGTGGGTGGGCTGAGGCAGAAACTCACACACCAGAAATTAGCCCACTTGCTGGACTGGTTGATTAGATTAGTTACTTGTGTAATGAGGTGGAGAATTTTATTCATCAGAAATTCTCCTCCAGAATTGCTGCGGAGAAAACCCGCCAGAGCATGCTGGGTACTCTCTCTCCCCCTCCCCCAGTCCTTTGGGACCTCCGGGAGCTCCAGGACATGTTTATTCAAAGACGATATTTATGGGCACTAGAAGCAGGAGAAGGCGCTTAATTAGGATTTAGGAAACGTGAGCTGGGTTTTCCCCTCCCCCATCCCCAATTATCATGCTGTCTGTAAACAAGTTTAATTATTATTTTTTGGTTTCCTTACCTGTAAAATAGAATCTCTTTCATTTCCTATACAAATAGGTAATTAAAATTTCAAAAGACACCATAAACTCTACATATTTGGAAGGAGGGTGGTTTATTTCTGATTTATAGTTTGCAAAACTTCCCCAGAATTTAAATCCAATGCCTCACAAGTAGTAGACTTATATTATTGAATGAATTAAACCAGGGGTGAATGAATGAGTGAATGAATGAATGAATAAATGTGAGTATCTTCTCTGTAACCCAAAGAAAAAAATGGAGTGGAAGGAAGCACCAATATTAGTGATTTAATATTGCTTTACAGAATTATAAGATAACAAGAATATAATTCCACACTGTTCCCACCACTAGAGTCCCCATCCCCTCCACTGGAAACTGCAGTAGTACTCTCAAGGTCGCAGATATGGGTTGACTTTATGTCTATATCTATTTATATTTTTTGCCCATTTTCTGCAGTCCTACCTTCACTTCCTTTTAAAGTCACACCTACAGTTATTACTAGGAAGCACCCTATTTATATCACAAGATAATATGTTTCAGTCACCACCAGAGTAGATCAATATGGCTGTACAAGGAGCCCCTCAGGAACTCCTTCTGGCCCTGATGACAAAGGAACAATGACAGGACCCAAGCAGGCTCCATATTGTGCCTGTTTCTTGGGGAGTAATTGTGTAACACAGATTCTTTTTCAAGAGGCTTCTGACCTCTGATTGAATGGAAATGATTTCTGACCACTACCAATGAGAACTAGAACTGCTCCTACAGCCCTAGGGATTTGTCCTCTCTATCCCATTCCTAACACTTCAGATCAAATTTCCTTCAGTGAGATCAGAGTTGTCACAAGGAGCACAAATCCAGGGAAGAATCACAGGAAAAACCTTATACCTACTGATCGGAAAACTTAAAACATGTATTTTATTATAAAACCCACCATTCTTTTTATAAAAAAAATAATGGAGAGAGAAAAGACAACTATGGCTTGAGCATTAGTGAAAGAGTATACCACAAAGAACATACTTTTGAAACTGTCATTGAGTGCTACAGTTCTTTAGATCCTGAAAGTAAAAAAAAAATGTTAACATTTGTAGAGCTTTATAGTTCCCTAGGGAATTCATCCAGGTGGCTCATGGTCTTACAACTTTACAACAGGCCTATGAAGAGAGAATGATCACCATTCCCATTCTATAGATGAGGGAACTAAGACACACAGAGACCAGTTTATCCAGTGTCATATGCCTAGGAAGTAGCACAATTGAAACCAGAAGCCTGCCTTCAGGTTCCTGACCTCATTTAGTTTCCATAACTACATGCCATCTAACCTGCAAGACAACAGGTTATCATCAGGGTTCTGGGACCTAAAAATATACAGGAATGCCTACACATGAAAATGTTCAAACTCACTGACCTCCTGAATGATGCAGTGGGTTTATCAGTAACAAATCTGTAGTGTGTTTCTTTCTTTCTTTTTTATTAGTGATTCAATAATATTCAACAAAACTGTGGGATTAAAGGGGTACATTTCCATATGATTTCCACCACCAGAGTTTCACATCCCATCCCCTCCACTGGAAGCTTCCCTATTCTTTATCTTTCTAGGAGTATGGACCAAAGATCTTTATGGGGTGTAGAAGGTGAGAGATCTGGCTTCTGTTATTGCTTCTCTGTTGGACATGGGTGTTGGCAGGTTGATCCATACCCCCAGCCTGTCCCTATATTTCCCTAATGGAGTAGAGCACTGGGGAAGTGGGGTTTCAAGACGCATTGGTATGGTCATCTGCCCAGGGAAGTCAGGTTGGAGTCATGGTAGCATCTGCATGGCTGAAAAGCATTAAGATATAAAGAAGAACAAATCATTTAGTAATCAGGAACCTAAAGGAAGTAATATAGCAGATGAAATTGGGGGTCTTCACGTTGGAAGAAATTAGGAAGTCCATTTTAGGTATAGTCCAAGGGGCCCATGACTACAAATTTTTGCCTGAGGCTGACAGCTGACATGCAGTTGGGCTGAAAGAATTGTCTAGAAAGATGATGTCAGAGTTGGAAATATGCTGGTAAATTGTGCAGATGCAGTCACATCTGCCATGTTGTCCCCTCAGGCTACTGCTAGTTCCCGTAAGAGTTGGGACATTCTCGGAGTGCCTGTTTCACCATGTTGTGCCCTCAGTGCATTGTCTATTTCCCTGCGATATTTGGAGTACTTTGGTCACTCCTCCCCCTTCCCATTCTCATGAGAGTTATTATCCTATCCTGGAGTGCTATGGTTACTCCTCCCCCTTCCCATTCTCGTGAAAGCTGCTCCTATAAAAGCCCTTATTCTTCCGCACCTCGCTCTCTTGCCAGCGCTTCACTTTGGTGTTCAGACACAGGAAAGGTTACTGCGTGAGGCGGCCATTTTCGCTACCTCCACGTGGCCCAACCTGCTTCTCTAGCACCCAACTCTGAGGTGCCAGCGCAAATAAAGATTTGTGTTCCCTCTTCGCTCTGGACCTCCTCTCTCTCTTCTCCGTGGCCTGCACAACAACAGAAATAAGACTAGAAAGCTGGGTCAGGTCAGAGAGAAGCTTCCAAATATGGGGAAAGTATACAAATACTGCTAACTGTAAACCCCATGGGTCTGATTTAGGGCCCTTGTCTATTTATACTTAGCACATGAGTCTGTACAACGTCTGCACCACTGTAGGTCTGAACTCGCATTCCATGGTCATTCTAGACACATTCTAGGCTGCATTCATTTTAGGACCAGTCTTCCTCAAGTGGCAGAGTATACTGACCCAACCTTCCTTCAAAGAATGGGACAGTTTCTACCATTGTCATTCTACATTGAGGGCAATGTCCTATAGAGGCCCACAAGTGGTTCCACTATGTTGTTCCTGATGGAGATGACCAGAGATGGTGGAGAGAAGAATGTTAGAGGTCTAGGCCCATCATATCTGTGTGGGAATCCCACGATTCCCTGACTAGGGCTACAGATGATGGGGTGGCCTAGTAGTGACCTAAATGACCATCATAAAGTGTGCTGATCTCTTGCCCTTATTCAGACAAAGCTATCGTCTTAAGAGTAATTAAGTCAGTAAGTGACTCTCTGCTGTATCTGAGTTTTGACCTGTTCTTTAGTTTCAGTAAAACTAGAGTGTGTAACACCGGATACAAGAAAAGCAACAGGGTTTCAGAAAGGATATGTATATGCTTTCTCTCTCCAGTTACTGTTTCCTGGCTTACTTTGTTGTAATAGTCAGCAGGTCTATCTTGGCGTTACTCTCGATCACACCCTGTCATTTCACAAACATCTCATAAAAACTGCAGCAAAGGTGGGTGCGAGGAATAACATCATTGCAAGACTGGCCAGCTCCTCATGGGGTGCAAGCGCTCCCACACTACGATCATCATCTCTGGCATTATGCTATTCCACTGCAGAATACTGTGCCCCAGTATGGTTCTGTAGCCCCCATGTCCACTTGGTCGATTCCAAATTATATTCCTCCATGAGGATAATTTCTGGAACCATCCTTTCCACCCCGGTTCCATGGCTGCCAGTTCTTAGCAACATTGCCCCGCCAGATATTCGTCGGGATGCGGCATCATCTAAGTTCATTTCCCACGTCTACGCTCGACCGGACCTGCCAATATACGTGGATATCTTCGCCTACCCTGTCCAACGCTTGACATCTCGTCACCCAATCTGGTCCCCTACACCTACACTGAACTTCTCTGTTCCAGTCTCTTGGAAACAGAGTTGGCAGTCAGCTGAGGTAAAGAACAAACACCTCATCACAGACCCCTGCAGGCATCAACCCGGCTTTGACCTAGCACGTTATGATTGGGCCCTCCTCAATCACTATCGAACAGGCCATGGCCGGTGCGGTGGGCCGCTATGTTCCATCGCTGGGGAGCCAGAGACGACCCAAACTGCCCCTGCGGCTACAGACAGACTATGACCCACATAGTCAATGACTGCCACCTCTCCAGATTCAAAGGAGGACTCGAAACTTTACATCAGGCTCAACCTGACGCTGTTGACTGGCTACAGAAGAAGGGCAAACGCTAGAAGAAGAAATAGTCAGCAGGTCATAATGGTTAAGAATCTGCTTTGTACAACCCCATCCAAAAATGGGGAGAGGATATAGACAGAACCTTCACCAAAGAAGAGATCTAAAAGGATAACAGAAAAAAAAAATGTTCCAAATCACTGACTGTCAGAGAAATGCAAATAAAGACAATAAAATATCTTGCGAGAATGTCATACATTAGAAAGGACACTAATAACAAGTGCTGGCAAGGATGTAGTGAAATAGGAACTCTTCTAAACTGCTGATGGGAATGCAAAGTGCTTCAACCCCACTGGAAACAGACTGGAGACTTCTCAAATTATTAGAACTGGATCTACCCTATGACCTAGCAATTCCTCTCCTGGGGATCTATCTGAAGGAAACAAGCAACCCCCTCTGGAGAAATATATGTATACCTATGCTTGTAACAGCACAATTTGTAATAGTGTATTCTTGGAAACAACCCAGAAGCCTTGGGGCACTAGTTAGAGAATCCTTGGATTCCCTATGATGAACTTAGACCTCTATTAGATCCTTCCTTGCCTTAGTGTGGTCTTGAGACTCAAGCCTGAGCCTCATGCATGTAAAAAAGCATGTGCCCTACCCAGTGAGCTAGCTCTCCAACTTGGTAGCATGGTCTTGTCAGCACTGTGACACTATACTTACAGTTTCCTATCCTGTTGTCACTCAGAGCATGCTTGAGTGACCTAACTTCAGTTATGAGATTACAGCTGGGCATGGAAGCAGGCAAAAGAACCTCTGGAACCACATGGACTGGGGCAGGCATACTACCCAAAGAAAAGTTCATATACTGCTTTGAAAAAGGGAGAGGGCAGAACAGGAAATTTATTACAAGAATAAAAAACAGTACTACACGGGATAGGTTTCAAAGATGTAGTAAGAGCAGAGCATTTAGCATGATGTTGGACAAGCAGCAGGGACTGATAAATACTTGTTGTTGTTGTCAGAGTAGAACAAGAGTGAGTTGAGAAGGCATAAGAATAATTCCAGGAGAACAATAACCAGAAGAGAAAGCAGAACATAACAGGTGATTTGGCAGGAAAAAAAGACATCGATCTGCATGACCCCTCCTATAAGACCATTAAACTTGCAGTGAAAGCTACGAGCTATTTGAGCATTCTATTTTGAATATAAAGAATGACAGTCTGTGACTGTACCGCCCAGAACGCACCTGAATGAGAAATGCAGAAGCATCAGTAAACCCACGCAACCAGAGACAATTTCACTGACTAAACTGAGTAACATACACAGACACATCTATATAGAAAGCAAATGGCAATAAAGGTGAAGAGTAATGATCTATTTTCAGAAAGTCCAGTTTTAACAGCCGAAGGAACAGAATGGATATTGTATAATTATTATGATGAGATCATTTAAAAATTATATTAAAGTGGTTTTCACTTATTCCTCTGTAACATGAATAAAATGTATTGGCAATTAACAATTATGCTCTGATATTTCTCACACCACACTAAGTGCAATGGACATTAATATTTATGTGTTACCTGCACTGTTACTGACTGGGCCAGAGTTGGTCCCTAGATCCTCATTTCTCCATTCCTAGAGACATAAATGGGAGTTGCAAGTGAGTGTCTGAAGGCACATTTTCAACTGCTGTAGTTTGTCATTCTTATAGTTTATATCCTGAAAGCTTCATAACCGTGGCAAATCAGCCCTCACTCTGGGAATGGTCTTAAGCAAGTTGGAAGCCATAAACCTACAGACAGTACCAAATGCATCTGAGCAATGATTCACCTTAATGGTAAAAACGTAGATCTATTATTTCTAAAATCACAAAGCATTTAAATTACAGTTCTGAACAAAACAATGATTTCTATCTGCCTAGGTATCTACTCAGTATCATCTATCTATCTGTCTGTCTATCTATCTATCTATCTATCACCACTTACCTACCTACCTACCTATTTATTAATCAGATCAAATTGACATAAATAGCTTCAGAAATTTGTGTCAGAATTGTTTGGGTTGATACTACATAATGTAGATGATTTTTCGGGTCTCAAATCTACACCTAAATTTTGATTCTACTTTAGAATCTTTGTAGAAAAGAGACTCACTATTCCCTGTTGTTCTCCTCCTTCAAGGTTCCCCACCCTGCTACTCTCAGAACTTGCCTTTTCCAGGTTAAGCAATGTCTATAACGTTTAAACAATTCCAGACTTCCAAACATATTTTGCATTTATTTTCTGTCCACTTATTATTAGAGGAATGAGGTAAAAAATGTTTTTCCAATGTCTGGTTTCTTTTTCAAATAATTTTGAATGCTTACAATAAACAAAGGGCTTATTTCATGTTATTATTTTGCCACTAGAGTTATCATGGGTTTGGTGCCTACAACACTGCCCTAAGCAGCTTGCCTGCCTCCTTGCATCCCTTCCTCCCTTCTTCCTTTTCTTCCTTTTTTCCTTCCTTCCTTCCTTCTTGTTAGAAAGAGATAGAGAGGGAAAAAGAGAGGAGGAAATAAACACAAGAGAAAATAAGAAGAAATAAACACACCTGCAGCACTGCTCTACTACTAGTGAAGTGTACCCCCTTGAAGTGGGGACAAGGAGCTTGAACCTGGGTCTTTAAGCACAGTAACATGTACCCTTTTCTGGGTGAGCCACCCCAGCCCCCTTTTTTATTTTACTTTAAGATACTATTATTAACTTGGAATGATGTCTATAAATACTCTCAATGATATCCTTCTAAATTAGCAAATTGTATCACTAAAGTTTAAGTAGCAAAACCCAAATAAGTGTTTATTTAAACAGAAAGGTGTGAGGCTGGGCAGTGGTGCACCAGGTTAAGTACACACATTACCATGTGCAAGGACTTGAGTTCAAGCCCCTGGTCCCCAACTGTAGGGTGAAAACTTCACAAGTGGTGAAGCACTGATGCAGGTGTCTCCCTTTCTCTCTCCTTCTCTATCTCTGCTTTCCATCTTGATTTCTCTCTATCTCTATCCAATAAAATAAAAATTAAAAAATAAATATTTATTTATTAGATACGAGAGAGAGTTCCACATGAGCTAGAGATAGAAGAGCGAGAAAGACAAACCAGAACACCACCTACATGTGGGATCAAACTGGAAGCCCAGAGCAGGCAAATTTTATGTTGTCATAGTGACCTATTTTTCTAGTCACACCAAATATGTGCTGCTAAAAGAGACCAAAACAGAGGAGAAATACACATGTTTGTCATGTATGTGTGTGTGGGGACTTTAAATAGCTGCTTCTTGGTTGCTATTTAAACACTGCACTGGAATGATTATCTTTGTTAGGACCCACAACACAATTGGAATACTTACACCAGCTTAGTAGTTCTCTACTATTAAGGTTCCCATAACACGAAGCCCACTGTACTGCTCCAATGCATCTCTTAAAATTCTGGTCAGGCTTTCCCAATCAAAAAGCAAAAAGTAATGAGGTAGCATAGGCAAAGTGGTAGCAAATTAGTGGTTTATATTATAGGTAAATACATACTCATCATTACCTGAAGGTAGTAATATATGAGATAAATAAACAGTGAAGCAATTTCCTTAGAAATTTAATCAGTGAAGACTTTGTATATGTAGTTGACATTTTATTTCTTAAGGCTCTTTATAAAAGAGATCTATTTATTTTTATGAGAGAGAAGAGTGAGAGAAAGAGCAGATCACCATTTAGCTGTGGCTTATGTGATGCCAGTGATTTAACCTGGGACCCTCATGCATGCAAGTCATGCTCTCTACCTCTGAAGTATATTTTCTGCCTAATTTTTCCCTTAAAAAAATTAGTCTACAGGGCCAGAAGTTGGCACCCTGATAGAGTGCATGTACTACCGAGCTCAAGGACTCAGGTTTGCCCCACCTCCCAACCCGCAGGGGGGAAGCATCTTAAAGAGTGAGGCAAGTCTGCAAGTGTCTCTCTTTCTCTCTCCTTCTCTAGTTCCTCACCCAGTTTCTCTCTGTCCTATCAAATAAGAAAAAGTGAATCAATTTAACTTTGTTTTGCAGGGAAACTTGGTTTACCACCTATAAAGACGATAAAGATTTTCGAAGTAGAGTCTCATGCTACTTCTGCACAAGGCCACTCCTCCCAGCAGCGTTTTCTTTTCTTTTTCCTGTTTTGATAGAGGATGAGACAGAGAGATGTACAGCGGGAGAGACAGAGAGGAGAGACACCTGCAGCAATGCTTTACTACTTATGGAGTTTCTCTTTTGTGGGTGGGGACCAAGGGCTTGGACCCTGGTTCTTATGCATGGTTACATGAACCAGTCTAGTCAGTGCACTACCACCCAGCCCCACTGGTACTTTTGCTTTTCTGAAATACTCTTTATCACACTTTCAAACTTGAGTGACAACCTAGATGGGTAGAGTATTCTTGGAGGCAGATCTTTTCCAATCCAATCCCAATTTTACTTTGAATAGATTCTGCCAGTCCTTTCTTACCTTTAGAGTTTCTGTTGTGTCATCAGTTACTGCATAGAGACAGAGAGAAATCAAGAAGGAAGTGAAGGAGAGAAGGAGGGAGAAAGAGAGACACCTACAGCACTGTTTAATCACTCACAAATCTTTCTCCCTGCAGGGGGAGGCCTGGGGCCTGAACCCAGGTCCTTGGATATTATAAGATTTGCGCTTTACCCGGTGCACTTTACTCTCCAGCCCCTAGATGATAGTCCTATGAGTCACCTTGGAAGTAATCCTGCTTTTCTCTCTTTTTCTTTTCTCTTCTTTTTTTTCTTCTCTTCTCTTGTCTTCTTTTCTTTTCTTTTCTCTTCTCTTCTCTTTCTTTCTTTCTTTCTTTCTTTTTTTTTCCATTTTAATTATGTGTCTTATTTGCTTGAAACAGAGTTTCCTAGATCTGGTTGTCTATTCTCTGCAGTTTGAGGGGAGGAATTCTTGGTTATTATGTGTTCAAAATAAGAATTCTGTCACTTTCTCTCTCTTCTCTTTCTAACATCCCTGTGACGTGAGCCATCTTTTTCTTGGCTTCTTGATGCTATCCCATAGTTCTACTATATTATATTTTCTGCTTCAGCTTTTTTTTTTTAGTTTATTTTTAATGTTTTTCCTCCAATCTGTACCAGCTCACCATTTTGACTTTGGGCTTCTATATTTCTACTGGTGGCCTCCTCTCATATAAGTGAATTTGTGTGTGTGTGTGTGTGTGTGTGTGTGTGTGTGTGGTATGTATAGGTTCAGTTACTATATTCTTTGTCTGTCTGATTTCTGTTGTAAGTTCTTTCATACTGTGTTGAGGTTTTATTCCACTGGACTCATCTCAGTATCCTTTGGACTATAGTCATGAAGTACACATTAGGAAGTTAACAGCTCTACTGATTGGGGTTTCTTCAAGTTGTTGTCTTGATCCAAAAGTACAGGTACTTCTCTCTGTCTCTTCATTATGCTTCACTTTCTGTGAGAACCTGGGTCCGAGACCTGCTTGACCCTGAATAGCAAGCATAAGTTTGATGTTGCAAGTGCCAAGCAGCTACCTGATTCCTGTAGTTGTTTCAGGTCTGATATGTGGCTGGGGTCTCAACCCGAATAGAAATAGTACTGTGCATGCTCTGAGGCTGGCACAGAACAGCATCTAGCATGCTGTGAGTTGGAAAGGGAGTACTCCTCCCAGAATCCATTCCAGTACCTATTACTACAGAGATTGAATTCCAATATAGCATCCATAGGGGCTACTCTTAGCAATTTACCACAGTAATAGGGAAGAGTGCTACATAACTTTTTTAATTAAATTAATTTTTTCTACCAGGGCACTGCTCAGCTCTGCCTTATAGTGATGTGGGGAATTGAACTTGGGACTTTGGAACCTCAGGCTTGAGAGGCTTTTTCATAACCATTATGCATTCTCCCATGCTGTGTAGCTTTTAATTTCCTATTTCTTTTACAAAGATTTAGGCATATGATTGTAAAAGGATGTTCAGTGCAAACCGCCTCCTACTTGCCAGACTATAGACCCAAAGTCAATAACCGCTTCCTGGTTGCATTTGCTGCCCCCCCCCCCGAGGGGGCAAGAACTTCTCCTTGGGGGAGGTCTCTCCCTATGTCCCCAGTGAAATGGATGCTGACTTTTTGTCCTGTTCTTTAGAAGGTCTGTTTCCATCCAATTTTTCCATGTACTAGCATGCCTTTGCTATTGGTGAAAGAAGAGGGTAGCATAAGTCTTCACTATTTGATATCTTGACTACCCTCCACGCCTTCCCCCACTCCCCAACTACCTTTTTTCATCAGAGAAAATGATTTGAATCACCTGGAGATCTCCTTCTGGGGATCCTATTGCATGCTGGGGGTCATTCTGTATTCACAGCTCCAAAAACTGACTTTCAGTTCACCCTGCAGCTAATCAGGGCAGAACGAACAGGACAGCTGTTCAGAGGTGAAATCTGTGTCAAATTCTTTCACAAATACAGTTTTTTTAAAAACCAGCAGTTGTTTTTGAATGGCGAATCTGGCTTCTCGTTCTGGGCAGGGTTTCCACTTAACTTTAAACTGAAATTTTCTCTATCAATAGCATGCTTTGCAGCTGCCATTTTCTGGCTCCCTATGGGTCCACATCCCTTCCAGACATAAAACTACGAGGCCAATTTCTGGCCTGGGAGGGCTGCTCTAGTGCAGGAGGATAGTGTTCTTTTATGTGTTGCTGCCACTTGAGTGCAAGTTCATTGTTCAAAATCCCAGCTGCACTTCATTAGGGTAATGACCGCAGACCAAGTAGAAGGCTGCCTGCCAAAGGTGACAGTGGAGAGTGCGACGCAGCTCTGACAGAATGCAGCCACACAAAGGAGTGCTTAACCTGGACCCTAGCTTGCTCAGACCCAGGAGGAGAATTGTACTTTCAAGTACCGTGGTTGTTTTCACAGGTCCATAAAAAGGATCTTTGTTGGGCCTAATCATTATCATAACATTTGAGTGGCCACAGAATTCCATTCAGGTCTGCAAATAGCCAATGGTGTCAACTGTATCTAGGACATGGAGCTGGGGATTGAGGGGACTCAGAGAAATGAGGCATAGCTCAAGCCCTCTAGCAGCTTACAATTTAGTTGGGAAGATAAACCAAGCATAATCACCAATTATTCAAAAATTCATAGGTTTCCTCTTATGTGCCTGAAAATGGGCCAGATGAAGGAATGCAGGTATAGAAAGTGAAGTCTGCCTGGGAGGAATGACAGCAAAATCCAAGCTATAGTGATACATTTTGTCATTTTTCAACTCTGTGTTTTAGAATACTTTTAACCTTAGAGAAAATTCAGATGGAAGAACACAACCTGTATGCCTTTTACTCATATTTTCAATTTTCACATTATTACAATCGCTTTGTCATATATATATGACAAGATATATATATATATCTTCCCCCTTCATATATATATATATATATGTATATATATATATATAAATTCTTTTGCATCTGAATCAATTTAGGGAGTTAACAGAGAGACTGAAGTATAGTGGAGTTACAGAAACCACATTGCCTTACACTGGAGCTTTGCAGCTCCAATAGTACAGGCCCTATTAATTTTTTATTTCAACTCAGCATTTATTTGAAGCTTCAGAACTTGGAGCTTAAGAACTGCTATTCTGAGAACACATACCCAAGAAGCAACTGAGAAGTTTGTGGTGAATAACCAAGTAGAAGTCTTGCCAGTATCTAGGCAAGAAGGGGGATACGAGGTCCATGCACGCGCATCGTGTTCTCAGTGCATTTCCGCTTTGGTGGAGAGCTCTACAAGCTATGATTGGCCTATTTTAATCCTGACAGGTCTTGACAAGTGCCTGCTTGACTCCATCTAAGTGGTAGATGCATCAAAGCAGAATTAAACCTTAGGACACACCTGGGCATGCCTGGGATCTGACCCTCACAGTCTTTAGCTATGTATTATTATTATTTATTATTATTTTACCTGCAGAGTTATCACTGGGGACTAGAAGGTGATTATTTGGTTTTAACAAGAAAACATGACTAAAATGACCTGTGATGTAGTCAACTAGTCATTAAGGGAACCACTAGCCAGCAATAAAAACAGGGGAAGGAATGCAATGAGTGTAGTATAGTTGGCATCAATTCTGGTAAAATAAAATTCGTTAGTGCTCAGATGCCAAGAAATTTGAGATTTCTCAACAAGTTTTTGCATGAATGTCCAAAAAGAAGGAGGAGAAGGAGGACGTGGAAGAGGAAGCAGAGGAGGAGAACAAGAAGAAAAAACAAAAGAAAAGAAATTTCTGAATGCTATTCTAGCTTGCACAGTTCTGCAAAAGGAGTTTCTAGAATGTCTCTAATACAGATAGCTTCTACTAGATGCAAGAAGCATGTTCCTCACCAAGGTCCCCAGCGATGGAGAGGACGGAGAGATGACTTCCACATGGAGAGACCCCAGGGCTGTCCTGAAAAGAGGGGAGCTGCCAGATTGAGTCCAGACACACTGCCAGCATCTGCTCACTTTGATCATCAGAGAAGGGAAATTCCTCAGCTTCCTCCCCCAAGTTCAATCCCAGTTCTGTGCATATTCTTTTCCCTTCTCCTAAAATACACTTCCTGCATTAAAGAAGATCTGAGCTTTACTGGTCTTACTTTTGTGAGTTAGAATGGAAGAGGGCAAGGGCCAGCTCTTTGGCTCTGTTGTTATAATGCTACACACTGCATTTTGGACAAAACAAAGAACTGGAGCTACAGGGTGCATATTTTTTTGTGCACATACTATTGAACACACTTTAAACATTTTTTTAAAAGAGTTGGGCAATTTTGAAATAAAATTCTAACTCCTCCATTCCCTGGGGAAACCAGTTAATTTCTTTATGCCTCAGTGCCTTTACAGGTGGACGTGGCATAATAAGTGACTTACTAGGATGGCTGGGAAGTTTCAGTGAGACGACATGTCAAAGCGTCTATTACTACTACGTCAACAAATGGAAATTTGGGCTACCAAAACAGCTCACTTGGATAGCAGGACTCATCTGCCCTGCATGTGACCCAGGCTCAAGGTGGGTCTCACTGTATTGAAGGAAACTTCAGCATTGTGGTGTGTTTCTCTGCTCTTTTTTTAAAAAATAGAAACCTAGAGACAGAGACATAGAGAGACAGAGACCACAGCACCCAAAATTTCTTTCAATGTTGTGGGAGCCAGGCTCAAACCTGGATCATGAACATGGCAAAGCAGCACACACATCCAAATGAGTGCTCATGCGATTTCTTACTCTCTCTCTCTCTCTCTCCCCTCCCCCCATCTCCTGTCAGTGTCAGCACATGGTCCAGCTGTGGACACCACAGACTGTATACAATGATTGTTTCCCAGTATGAGTTCTAGCTCTGTCTAGGGGTTTCCAGACACAATAAACCATTGAGTGAGAAGGGAATTCACTGTTAGAGCACAGAAGAAACTCCATTGAGTGAGAAGGGAATTCACTGTTAGAGCACAGAAGAAGCTCCTAGACTGATTCCTTGCAGAGGCGTTTGGTTTGTGCTCTCTCACAAGGGGTGCTGGGAGTTGACTTTGTCTTGTGATGGATGCTCACTGTTGCTCAAATTCGGAATGACCTTATACTTAAATCCCTGAAACTTGATCCAACCTACATTTCAGTCTTCCTTTTTAAAATTTCTTAGAGGGAAGATTTTTGTTGTTGTTCAGATTTAGTCAGGATGTTTTCTCAGGCCTAACCAGCTATGGTCAGAGCTATAAACATGGGCCTCCCTGGTCAGTGGACTGTGGGGTCTCCAGAAAACCGCCTTAGTCATTGTGTGGTTGGCCAGGATAGAGCAGTTGCACTGTGAGCACTGTGATTGGATGGGATTCTTTCTCCCATTATAACTAAAGGGGCTTCATAAAGGAATCCCTAGAGCTCAACTTGACTATGAAAATAAAAATTCATATAGGGCCTGGGAAATATCTCAGTGGCAGAATGTAGGACTTGCATGTATGAGATTTCAGATTTGATTCCTAGCATAACATATGCCATTTGGTACCCTGGTCTCTCACTCATAAAAAATAAATACATAAACTTGCATAAAATAAAGTGAAATTTAAGTAGAGTTTATTATCTGTGATAAAACACTTTTTGTGCTAGAGAGGTAGCTCAACCAGATAGCACATGCCTTACATGGATGAGTGTTGAAACTTTACTTAAAAAGGGGTTTGTGTGGTCGCCTCAGTGCGTAAAAGAATTCACAGCAGGAAACTGGGAACAGGTTTAAACAATACAAGGTTTATTAGCATGAAACAGGTAAAAGGCAAAATAAGCAATTATTATCAGGAGTTAAGAGTATGCTAGGTCCATAAAATCTGAGTATAGTTATCAAAAGTTTAGTACCATAAGATGAAAGATTACCAGTTGAGGCGAAAGTTGCTCATAGCTGTAGAGGCGGCTAAAAGTTTACCGACTTGCAGTCACACGTGTTCAGTTCCCAGGAGAAGTAGCCATGACAGATACCCGGAGCACCTCCACAGAGAAGCTTCTGACCAGGGGAAGCAGCAGCTGCCAAAGAGAGCAACCTGCTCCCAGTCCCGTGCTTTATACCTTCCCTTCTCTGTGTGTCCCACCTCATTTGTATGCTAATAGTTCCAAACTCCTGTTTGGGGTCACAACAGATAAGGTCATGTATTTGCTCTCCAGAACCACATAAAAAAAATGAAAAAGGCAAAAGAACTGAAATGCTGTAATATTTGGTGGTCTTGCCTCCAGGGTTATTGCTGGGGCTTGGTGCCAACACTAGGAATCCATCAATCCTGGCAGCCATCTTTTCCTTTTCTTTCTAATTTTTATTAGATTGGACAGAGAGAAATTGAGGGAGGATGAGGAGATAGAGAGGGAGAAAAAGAAAAATACCTGTAGAACTGCTTCACCGCTCATGAAGTGTCCCCATTGCAGGAGGGAAGCAGAGGCTTGAACCCAGGTCCTTACGCTTATTATATGTGCATTTAACCAGGTATGCCACCCAGCTTCTCTCTCTCTCTTTCTATTTTTTTTCTCTCTCTCTCCTTCTCTTTCTCTGCCCCTCTCTCTCCCTCTCCCTCCCTCTCTCTCTGTCTCTCTCATACACACACACACACACACACACACATTAAAAACAAACAAACGAAAAGCTCCCCCAAACTAACTATTTTCTCAATTGCCATGTGCCAGACACCACTGCCAGAGTTCTGTAATATTAACTCATCCAATGTTAGAATCTGTCTAGGTGAGGCACAGTGAATGAGTCCTTATTTCACAAATTGTTGTAAACACATAGGATTGTGGAGTGTATGACCTGCCTGAAGGTGCACTGCTAAGGACATAAAGCTAAGATTTTAAGATTAAGCAGCAGAGTTAAGATTTTAACTCAGCAGCTCTGCTCCCCACCTACAGGGCAGTCACAGGCAGTGAAGCAGGTCTGCAGGTGTCTTTCTCTCCCCCTCTCTGTTGTCCCCTTCTCTCTCTATTTCTCTCTGTCGTATCTAACAACAGCAACATCAATAACAACAATAATAACTATAACAACAATGAAAATCAACAAGAGCAACAAAAGAGAAAATAAATAAATATTTAAAAAAAAAGATTTTAACTCAGGCAGTCTGGATTCCAGCATTCACACTCCATCCAGATCACTCTACAATATTGCCACTCCTGCTAAGAAGGCTATTCTCTGTTGTACACAGCTACATCTCAGACCAAAGATGTAAGCATGTTTACTGATGATCTAATGGTATGAATGTATTGCATTGTGGATCTGTCTCCTTCAGGGCTCTCAGGGATCACTTTCTGGAGACTGATGATGATCAACCTGCCAACCCCTCTCCACTCAACACCCCCCCACCCCCACTGCACTACTTGTCTTGTCACCTTGTCCAGCTCAGTGAGTGTTTGGCAGAGCTTGGCTGTACACTTCATATCACCTTGAAAGGGTTACAAGAGCTAACAGTACCATTTTGCATTCATGTTTTTAAAATCTTTTCACCTCGGTAACATTTTCCATTTTCAAACAACACTTTAAATTCCAATTCTATTACTTCAACATCAGGCACAATTATACCATTTTGAGTTTCTTCTTTGCAATTAATGCAATCATATGACACATCACTAATGTCAACCAGGAGTCTTATTACAAAATAGTATAAATTATCATATTTCTATATACATTTGCAAATGTCTTATCAAAATTCCAATCCTGTATACATTTTTAATAATAATAATAAAACACTCTTTGTGTTGGATTCCTGGAGCTGTTACTATCAGTCAAACTACATCAGTTTACATGACTTCTCTCACAGAGAGAAGCTCTGATTAAAATTGACCGTAAGACTTTAAGTCCTCATACACATAAGTATAAATAAAGATAACCAACATATGTTGATACATAATACACTTAAGATCATTTTTCTCATATGTGTAATATTATCAGTATATAGATAAGTGCAGTGAATTTTATTTTACTGAGGGTGTTGATGCTTTACAGTCCAGTCATTGTCACATGAGTATAATTTCATTATGCACCAGGAACCCATAGTTCTCTCCCTCTCCTCCCTCCCTACTCCCAGAGTTCCTTTCTTTGCTACAATACACCAAGCCCAGTCCACGGTTCACTTTGTTTCTCCCTCCCTGTGTCTGTTTACTAGGTCTCTCTGGTAAGTGAGCTCACCTGGTACTTATCCTCCTCATTTTGGCTTGTCTCACTTAACACAACATTGTCAAGTTCCTTCCAAGATGATGCAAATGACCTCATTTTTAACGGCTGACTAAAATCTGATGGTTTCTGACCTAATGTCGATGTGTTTTATCCACTTGGAGTTGACTTTTATGCCTGACGATATCTAGTGATTTAATTTCACTTATTTGCCTGTTTCAATCCTATTTTCCCACAATCACCTGTGAAATCCCGGCATGTAATAAGCATGAGAGTACTGTGTTAGTTTTTAGATAGTAGCCTGTCAAAGGTATTGGTCAAAAGTTGACCAAGTCTTCAACAATTTGTTTGGCTTCGTATGCTAACTCTCTTTTCAGTCACCAGGTTCCAGATGTCATCAGGATGCCGGCCAGGCTTCCCTGGACTGAAGACCCCACCAATGCGTCCTGGAGCTCTGCTTCCCCAGAGACCCACACTACTAGGGAAAGATGCATTGGATCGACCTTCCCGTGGTGCATCCCGTGAGTACCCATTCATTGGGGAAACTGACGATCCTTCCTAGCCGACTGAATCCACATGGATCCCAGTCACTTCCAAAGCCAGCAACAAGCAGCTCCTGACAGCTTTCAACCTGACCTGTTGACTGGCTACGGAAGAAGGGCAAACGCTAGAAGAAGAAGAAGGGAAAGAGAGAGGCAGACTGGGAGTATGGACCGACCAGTCAACGCCCATGTTCAGCGGGGAAGCAATTACAGAAGCCAGACCTCCCATCTTCTGCAACCCACAACGACCCTGGGTCCATGCTCCCAGAGGGATAGAGACTAGGAAAGCTATTGGGGAGGGGATGGGATATGGAGATCTGGTGTCGGGAATTGTGTGGAGTTGTACCCCACCCCATCCTATGATTTTGTTAATGTCTCCTTTCTTAAATAAAAAAAAAAAAAACGAAGAAAAAAATTGACCAAGTACCTCACATCATAGACTGTGCTTTGATTTGATTCATGTAAAAATAGATACATATCAGGATGACAAAACAGCTCGCTTGGATAGTGTGCTGCTTTGCCATGTGCATGACCCAGGTTTGAGCCTGCCCTCACCACACTGAAGGGAGATTTGGTGCTGTGGTTTCTTATTTTCTCTGCTCCTCTGTCTATATCTTTAAAAGTAGACATGCCACAAAATTTGTTCCAAAGAATCAGTGTAATTTTAACTTTGGTAAGTCACAATTTCTTCATGGCCAAGTATGCTTGTCAACCATGGATAAAATTACCCACTGCTCTCCTAGGAGGTGAGTGAAAAGTAATATAGGTTTTCTCTTTCATATTTAGGTCTATCTGAGTATTCTCTCTTGATTTTTTTTTTCACCACCTGTGAAGCCACTTCCCTGTAGGTGAGGAGCCAAGGGCTCGGATATTTTTATTTCTTTTATTTCCCATTATTTAAGAAAGGATTAATTAACAAAACCATAGGGTAGGAGGGGTACAACTCCACACAATTCCCACCACCCAATCTCCATATCCCACCCCCTCCCCTGATAGCTTTCCCATTCTCTAGGCCTCTGGGAGCATGGACCCAGGGTCATTGAGGGTTGCAGAAGGTAGAAGGTCTGGCTTCTGTAATTGCTTCCCCGCTGAACATGGGCGTTGACTGGTCGGTCCATACTCCCAGTCTGCCTCTCTCTTTCCTTAGTAGGGTGGGTCTCTGGGGAAGCTGAGCTCTAGGACACATTGGTGGGGTCTTCAGTCCAGGGAAGCCTGGCCGGCATACTGATGGCATCTGGAACCTGGTGACTGAAAAGAGAGTTAACATACGAAGCCAAACAAATTGTTGAGCAATCATGGACCCAAAGCTTGGAATAGTGGAGAGGAAGTGTTAGGGAGGTACTCACTGCAAACTCTAGTGTACTTCTGCTTTCAGGTATATATTTTGCAGTAGTTTATGGATATGTGTGAACATATGCTCTCTCTCACAGAAGCTGGTGTATATCTAGGTTTTGGGACTTTGTTAGAAAGTGAACCACCTGAGATGGAATTAGAGTATACTATGAAAGGAAAGGTCTCACCCGAGTAATGAAGCTCAAGGGTTGTCATTCCACACGTGGAGTCTCTGGACACAGTCTGAAGTGAAGCATGTTGAGGTAGCAATCGTTGCGTTGGTGAGGTTGTGATCGGCGGATGCAATATTATTTGATATGGATTGGGAGAGGCATACGGGAAAGTGGGCCCTATCCAAGGGTTCCAGGACTGGGGGAAGTAGAGGCTCTATAGTGGAGATGTGAGGTTCCTGCTGTCATAGGGTTCAAAAAGACAATCGATAGTTAATGTTATCATCACATTATTTGGTAATTGGGTTAACTTTGAAAAGTCCTTTTGTTAGGGTTTGCTGTACAGTACCCAGTATCTTGTATATAGCTGTGCTATTGGCTGCTTCTGATCTACTTGGTCTAGGCTTTTGAGAGAGTCCACATATCAAATACACAGCCTATATATTAAAAAGATTCAGTTTGTGTTTTGAAAAACTTTGAGACATACAATTGATTTCCCCCCTCTCATATTAATTAACTAGTGATTTATATTTTGCTAGGAGTGTACATAAACATCATTCCCACCACCAAAAGACTGTGACCCATCCCTCCCACCCACTCCCACCCCCCACTGGCCCAGGAAGCTGCATGTCTACCCCTCACCACAGGGCTTTTACTTTGGTGCCCTACTTACAATTTGGTCAGGTCCTGCTTTTAGTTTCCCTTTCAGATCTTCTTCCTCAACCTCTGTTGATGAGTGGGAGCATCCCATACTCATCTTTATCTTTCTGACTTAGCTCACTTAACATAATTCCTTCTAGCTCTGTCCAAGATGGGTCAGAGAAGGTGGGTTCATTGTTCTTGATAACTGCATAGTATTCCATTGTGTATATATACCACAGCTTTCTCAGCCACTCATCTGTTGTTGGGCACCTGGGTTGCTTCCAGGTTTTAGCTATTATGAATTGTGCTGCTATGAACATAGGAGTACATACCTCTTTTTGGTTGGGTGTTATGGAGTCCTTGGGGTATAACCCCAGGAGAGGAATTACTGGATCATATAGAAGGTCCATGTCTAGCCTTCTGAGAGTTTTCCAGACTGCTCTCCACAGAGGCTGGACCAATTTACATTCCCACCAGCAATGTAGAAGGGTTCCTCTGTCCCCACATCCTCTCCAGAATTTGTTGCTGCTGTCCTTTTTGATGTATGCCATTCTTACAGAAGTGAGGTGGTATCTTAGTGTTGTCTTAATTTGCATTTCTCTGACAATCAGTGACCTAGAGCAGTTTTTCATATGTTTGTCAGCCTTTTGGATCTCCTCTGTAGTGAATGTTTTGTTCATATCCTCTGCTCATTTTTGGATGGGGTCATTTGCTTTTTTGGTGCTAAGTTTGCTGAGCTCTTTGTGTATTTTGGTGATTAGTTTCTTGTCTGATGTATGGCATGTAAAGATCTTCTCCCATTCTGTGAGGGGTCTCTTTGTTTGTGTGATAGTTTCTTTGGATGTGCAGAAGCTTTTCAATTTGATGTAGTTCCATTGGTTTGTTTCTGCTTTAGTCTTCCTTGCAATTGGGTTTGATTCATGAAAGGTGTCCTTGAGGTGTAGGTGGGAAAGTGTTTTACAATGTTTTCCTCTAAGTATTTGATTGTTTCTGGTCTGACATCTAGGTCTTTGATCCATTTGGAGTTGATTTTTGTTTCTGGCGAGATAAAGTGGTTCAATTTCATTCTTCTGCATGTTTCAACCCAGTTTTCCCAGCACCATTTATTGAAGAGAGCCTCCTTTTTCCATTTAATCCTTTGGGCCCCCTTATCAAAGATTAGATGCCCATAGGTGTTGGGATTTACTTCTGGGCTTTCAATTCTGTTCCACTGGTCTGTGTGCCTATTTTTGTTCCGGTACCATGCTGTTTTGATGATGATGGCTTTATAATATAGTTTGAGATCTGGGAGTGTGATGCCTCCATTTCTGTTTCTTTTCCTCAAGATGGTTTTGGCAATTCTAGTTGTTTTCAGGTTCCAGATAAATGAGTGTACTGTTTGTTCTATTCTCTTAAAGAAGCTTGGTGGAACTTTGATGGGTATTGCATTAAATTTGTATATGGCTCTGGGGAGAATATTCATTTTGATGATATTTATTCTTCCAATCCATGAGCATGGGATATCTTTCCATTTCTTGGTATCAGTTTCTATTTCCTTGAGTAGCGACTCATAGTTTTTAGCATACAAGTCTTTCACTTCTTTGGTCAACTTTATTCCTAGGTATTTGATTGATTTTGCTGAAACAGTAAATGGGAGTGTTTTCTGGATGTCTTTCTCTCTTGATTTTGTTATTCCCTTCCCTCTTAAAAGAATCAGGGCCGGGTGGTGGAGCACCTGGTTAAGTGCATTTATTACCATGCTCAAGGACCCAAGTTCAAGCTAACTGTAGGGGGAAAGCTTTGCAAGTGGTGGAGCTGTGCTGCAGGTGTCTCTCTCTGTCTCTCTCCTCTATCTTCCCTTTGCCTCTCAATTACTGGCTGTCTCTATGCAATACATAAAGATAATACAAGATGTTTAAAAAAAGAATGAAAAAAAAAAGTCTGTCCCTGAACTCTGATCTTATACCTAGCTGGGTGACCAATCAAATAATTAATGGATGGGGTAACTTATCAAAACCCCAATTTATGACCTATCGTATCATTTTTCAAGAAAATGCCAGAGAATATTTCTTGCTCAGTCTTTGGAGCAGAAACTCACGTGGGAGGAATAGTGGGTATTTCCCAAGGTCTCTTCCTAAGCATCGATGATAAGCAGATTTAAGTTTCTGAAGCTGTGGCCTTTTCCACAGGCAGCTGAACTATTCTGTTAATAAAGAAAAGAACAGTGTAAACGGGTGCAGAAAACAAGGGAGGAAGAATCAGTGTAAATCTTATTAAAACAGATACAAAGTTATGCTCAGGGGTCAGGGAACACAGAGTTCTGAGCAGGTGACTTGGAGCACTGGGAAGACAGGTGGACAAACCTCAGCACTGAAGCCCAGGAGCACACTCCAAGAATTCCAACCCATGGCATAAGTAGGGCCCTTACTGTCCCTGGACTGTAGGATCATTGTCTACTCTGCTTTTATTTGCATTATTAAATGTTCCTATATTTTAGTAGAGATAATTTCCAAGTTGTGTAATAGTATGTATTCCAGCTAGGATTAGCTTCCTAAATATGTCACTTGTGAAGCTAATGGGTAACTATCAACTTAGGAAGGTTCATGCCACCATAACATTCTTAACTTTATCTTTGAACTTGTCTTTTGTAAAGTCCAGTGGGATGGTGGAATCTGTGTTGGGAGGCAGAAGAGATACTGCAATTTATATATTCGCCATTCTTTGACCTCCCACTTGCAAATATAGGAGAGAGTTCCAGGTGAGAGCAATACACTTTTGACTGAGTAAAAAGTGGTAGTGGTGGTGGTGATAGAAGTAGAAACATTCTAAAGAGTGTTGTTAAAATTCGGAGGCTCTTGCTGGCCGGGCTAGCTTCACGGGTGGGTAACAGAGATGCAGAGACAACAGCTGGGCAGGGAAGCTGTATTTCTTTATTCAGGAACAACGATTCATAAACTAAGACAAACTAATCACCAAACAGAACTCTGCTGTCTCTTTGCGGTGGCGTAAGCACTCTCTCTTACTCTGGAACTCAGGAACTCTCCAACTCTGGCACTCCCCGAACTCTCTCTCCAACTCTCGAACTCTGGAACTCTGGTGGGGTCCCTAGGGGCGGGGCCAAGCGGGCCCACGAAATTAACAGGACTGATGCAATTCTCTTGGTAGGGGAGGGCTAGAACAAACCAATGTAAAGCATACGACAATTCCCCCTTTTCTTTTTAACTAAATGACTATAGTATCAAGAACCAGTGTGCTGCTAAGGGAAGGCCTGAGGGGGCCATATCTGCCTCTGTGGGCTAAACTTTATCAGCTTAAAAAAAAACATTTCTTGCCTCTGGGGGGCTACTTGCCTCGACGGGCATTTGCATGGGGGCGGGGAACGGCCTAGAGTCCCAAAGGCAGCTGGCTGCAACTTACTTACTATGAAACAAAACTTGTTATTAGCATATCTACTGCACGATCCAACGTTTCTAATAGAGAAGGAATTTGAGACTTTTACATATCAACAACGTCTTTTAACCTTTTGTTACACCCATTCAAGATGGAGACACACCCTAGGTGTGGCCTGGAGAGGAAACCTCAGGCATGAGAATAATTAGCATAGCCATTGTGCGATCTACCATTTCTAATAGAGAAGGTAATGGAGAGTTTTACACACCAACAAGTCTATTTAACCTTTTGTTTAGACCAACTTAGTTAAAATATATTGATTGTTAACTAATTTTTACCTTAGACTTTAAATGTAAGTTAATTTTATCTTTATGAGAATTACGTTGAAAACCTTTTTCATTTAACTTTGACTAGTAAGAATTTAGCCTTAAAGTTACTGTTTACCAAACTTTAAACATATACATAAACATGGTTATTAATATACAAGGAGAGAAACCTTTGTTATGAAGACATGTCATTTTAAACACGAATTTAAATCTGTACTGTCTTAGTTGTTGGGGGGGGGTTCACCATCCGGAGGTGGCTTCCCGCGCAGCTTCACTTCTAGGAATTGCAGGTTGTGATCTCTGCACGAATCTCTGCGTACTCTAGCTTGTCTGCCTTCAGACCGGACCGGTGGCTGGAGATCTCGTGTGCCCAGTTTTGGCAGGGAGCCCGGGGGTCCGGGAGGCCTGGGATTGTTCCAGAATTTATAGCAAGAGGGCAGGTGGGCCAGGCTTGAAGTGTGGGCCTAGGTGCCCAGGGGTGGCGGCCATGATAGGCCGCCGCGGCCCTGCCCCATGGCCCTGACATGTCTGCTGCCCTGTTCGCAGTGCCCTGATCACGTGTCCAGTGCCCTGCGCCACACGGTGGAGAGCCGGCTCCTGTGGGCTGGCCTCGGGCTCTTGCGTGTTGGCATCGGGCTCCAGCATGTTGGCATCGGGCTCTAGCGTGCTGGCGTCGGGCTCTTGGGGCTCTTGTGTGTTGGCATCAGCCTCCTGCGGGCTGCAGGGCTGCAGGGCTGCGTGCGCGGTGCGCTGGGTTGTCTGGGCGCAGCCGGCTGGCTGGCTGTTTAACCAGGTGGAAATGGCAGCTCCATGCCTCGCCTCCCGCCCGCTGGCTCTTCCTGCTGGCTATTCTGAGTTCGCCCGAGCGAGTGGAAACCACAGAGTGGTCCAGAGATAAATGTTCCAGAAACAGCAAAACAGTCTCGTGAAGAAAGAGCAGAGGCCTTTGGAGATCTCTTCACAAGCAGAAGAGAAGGCCATAGTGGATAGGTAGCCAAATTGTCTCTACTTATCTGAGAGATGCACAGGTCAGGTCCACGTAGGTGCCATTTGTTGTTAAAATTTCAGAAGGCTCTTGCTGGCCAGGCTAGCTTCACGGGCGGGTAACAGAGATGCAGAGACAACAGCTGGGCAGGGAAGCTGTATTTCTTTATTCAGGAACAACGATTCATAAACTAAGACAAACTAATCACCAAACAGAACTCTGCTCTCTGCTGTCTCTTTGCAGCAGCACAAGCACTCTCTCTTACTCTGGAACTCAGGAACTCTCCAACTCTGGCACTCCCCAAACTCTCTCTCCAACTCTCGAACTCTGGAACTCTGGTGGGGTCCCTAGGGGCAGGGCCAAGCGGGCCCGCGAAATTAACAGGACTGATGCAATTCTCTTGGTGGGGGAGGGCTAGAACAAACCAATGTAAAGCATACGACAAAAGAGGACACACTTTTTTGTTCTATGATTTTGGTTCTCTGGGGCTTCACTGCTCCAGGTCCACTTTTCCAAACAGAAAGACAAAGAAAGAAATAGTGAAGCAGAGAGAAAGGCACCACAGTATCAGAGCTCCTTTCAATGTACAGGGGGCTAGGCTTAAACCTAGCTGATAACAAAGTAAATGAATCATCCAAGTGAACTATCCTGACAGCCCAGGACACCCTATCTATTTGAACAAGAATTTGTTTTGATGTTGAAGCCTTAAGTCAGAGCTGAGTGATAGTTTGGAGAGCAGCTTCTGATACCAGAGTGAAGGCTTGCTCAGGCCTGTGATAATCAAGAGTATTTGAAAGCTAGAAAGGGGTTCCCCAGGGATTACCTAATATGATTTCATACATGAAAAAAATCAAGATACTAAATTTAATGTTCAAGGAAGCCTGAGCACTGACCTAGTCCAATCTTTAGAAAAGTCATGCAACAGTGGGCAAGCATCCAACCTTTCCAAGCTTCTGTTTTCTGAACTTTAAATCGAGGGAGTGAAATTATAAGTCCCTGTAAGGGGAATGATCTCTTTCTGTGAACTTAATATGTAAGAGTGTCATGCTGATGCAAGCATTTATATCACCAAGTCTTTCTCTACACAGCATACCATGCTACTGAAATAAGACAGGAGTTCTAATATTGGTGTTCTAATGAAGACATCTTTAAGATAAAAGGCATAATTTATAGGATTGTGTGTTGAAAGTTCAAAAATTGGGGCCAGGCAATGGTGTACCTGGTAAAGCACACACATTATCATCAGCAAGGACCCTGGTTCAAGCCCCCAGTCCCCATCTGCCATAGGGGACAGCCTCACAAGCAGTATAGCAGTGCTGTAGGTGTATCTCTTTCTCTTCCTCTCCTCTCTTTACCTCCTCCTTCCTCTCAGTTTTTCTCTGTCTCCGTCTAAAACAAAATAAAATATAAATTTTTAAAAATAAAGTTAAAAAAAATCTCTGTGCTTTATTTCAGGGAAAATTTAGCCATAATTTAGGCTCATTTGGTGGCATTTGTCTCCCATCCAAGCACTAACCAGGCCCAACCCAGCTTAGCTTGCGAGATAAGACGAGCTCCGGCGTGTTCAGGGTGGTATGGCCGTAGATGGCATTTGTCTAGAATTTATATAATCTTCTAGGAGGAAATAATGACAAACTGTGAGCCTAACCTTTAAACATAAACATGTATATACACACATTTTGTCCATATAGTATTTATATTTTTATAATACTTTATTATTTGGGGGGAGAACTGAAAATTCTTGATAACCAATCTTCTTGGCATTAATTTCTTATTATGTTGCTGAGCTGAGCTGGTGTTTTGTCCTGACACCACCAAACTTCATTTTTACTTTGCAGACTAATTTAGCATCAAGTCACCCACCATTCTCCAAGCTGACCTATTTGCATGTCACTCACTTCCTGTCTGTCCCATGAAGTTCTAGAACTGGAGAGGGTGTTCTCTCTCTCTCTCTCTCTCTCTCTCTCACTGTCTCTCATTTTCCCCCTCTACTGCCAACCTTTTCTCAGTCATGGGCACTAGTGGTAGTGGTAACAGAGGGATATTGGAGGAAAAAAACATTGCATTTTGGTTTCTTGTATTCATTCTCCCTGGAACAATTATCTTAGATAACTTTAGTCTGAGATAAACATACTTAAAAACTTTTTTTTTTATTTATAAAAAGGAAGCACTGACAAAAAACAGGCTAAGAGAGGTACAAACTCCACACAATTCCCGATAAGCAAACTTTTTACTTCATAAAGATTTCATAAATCAGCGTCAGGCAGTGGCACACCTGGTTGAGTGCAAGTGTTACAGTGCATAAGGACCCAGGTTCAAGCCCTTGGTCCCCACGTGCAGTGGGGGAAGCTTCACAAGTGGTGAATCGGGGCTGCAGGTGTCTCTCTGTCTCCCTTTCTATTTCCCCCTTTCCCTCTCAATTTCTGGCTGTTTCTATCCAATAAATAAAGATAATAATAAAAAACTTTTTAAAAAAGATTTCTTAAGTCTAATTAATGTACCTTCATGCTTGTAGCTGCACTATTTACAATAACCAAAACATAGGAGCAACCTAAGTGTCCAGGGACAGATGGCTAGGTAAAGAAGTTATGAGATATGTATTGGATAGAATGCTGATTGGCAAAAAAAAAAAAAAGATGAGGTTATATTATTTGGAGCAAAATGAATTGAACTGGAGTTGATTATGCTAAGTGAAGTAAGTAAAGAAGTTAAAGACAGCTATAAGATGGTTTCATTTTTGTGTGGCATATATTGACTAAAACAAATGAACTTTCAAAAGAAAAATGGTAATCAGACCAAGCTGTCTCTTGGGTTTTGTGAGAACTATGATGGTGATGCAGGGTGGGGGCGGGGGTGGGGGTGGGGTAGTGACTTAGTTCTCCATGTGTGGCTACGAAGTTACAACTCCATAGCCATATAACTTTGTAAAACACTATTAATCACTAATAAAAATGAGGAAAATAAAATCATTAATATAGAAGTACTCTTAGGTTAAATTCACAAATGAGTGTTCATTGGCACTTCTGTGAGATGAGTGAAGGTTAGAGGCCAGCTAAATC
Organism: Erinaceus europaeus; assembly: GCF_950295315.1. Taxonomy (NCBI): domain Eukaryota; kingdom Metazoa; phylum Chordata; class Mammalia; order Eulipotyphla; family Erinaceidae; genus Erinaceus; species Erinaceus europaeus. The sequence goes on along the minus strand of NC_080179.1, from coordinate 17,726,074 downwards.
AAGGAATCCTAAAGAAATAAATGAATAAACCAACATCAACAACAACAACAAACTACCTTTTATATAGAAAGCAAAGAAATGTTATGCCACCAGTTATAGTTAAGTTAAATATGAAAATGGTATAGTGTGCATATTGCATCAAACCTTATAAATAAACAGCATAATTTAATTTAGCAGGATATTTCCCTTTTTTATTTATGTGAATTATGTTGGTATAGGTATGACTATATATTAGCATCTTCCAGTGTATTTATAATCTATTATAGTAGTTAAGACTGTGATGCCAGAAGTTGAAATCTTGAGTCCTGAACCCAAAATGAGTGTGGACCTTGGGCAAATGGTTTCATCTGTAAAATGGGAATAATAACAGTACTGGCCTCATAGGATTGCTATAAGCTTTACATAAATTAATGTGTGAAAAGTGCTTGTTTTAAGGTCTTGCATATAGTAATTACTTAATAAACATCAACCATCATATTATTGTCATTCTATAGGGGGAGAACCAGAAAGTAGATTAGAAATCCTGAAACCTATTCTTACGTAATGCGAACACTTGGGAAGGTTAAGAAGATGAGAACAGCAAAGTAAAACATTTATGAATACATTCCTACTTGCTTTTTGAAATTAAAAAATCATTTCAAAGACGGAAATTATTTAAAGTGGTTCTCCTTGGCTAAACTTAGAGCGCTATCATGTTCCTTAGCCCCCTCCCTCTGTGAAGGTTATAATCACTAACAAGTTGGCATTAAGCCAATCAAATGAACCGGACCCAGTTGTCATACTTTCCTCTTCAGTGTCACCATGTTCTTTTTTTTACCCCTCCCCACCCAGTTTATGGGAATTTGATACTTGTTTAGGGCATGAAATAGTCTACTAAGCCAGGGCAGTTAAAACCCTAAAACCTGAAGCATTCTCAGATCTACATTACCTCAGCCAGCCTAGGGCAATGGCTGAAAGGTGGAGAAGGGAGGGGAAGAGTATGAAAAAAAAAAAAAAAAAGCTTTATAACAGGGGGCTATTGTTTCCTTTGTCATATTTTGGTTTCTTTAAAATTGTTCAGTTGCATTTAAGTCCCTAAGAGCCACAAAAATTATGTCGGACAATAGCAGGGATTTGTGAAAAGATTCCTTAGATAACACTTGAAAAACACAAGCAGCCCTTGAACCTTTTTGCATCCAGTACATCTGACAGGCTTTGTGAGCTGCAGCCACCTGCAAGAGTTCTAAAATAAATGCTTTCATAAAACAGTGTTCTCAGAATTGACATCTTAATATCATTCTCTTAATTACTTGACACCTGACCTAAGTGGTGGTAACAAGACAATTTCAGCCAAAGCACAAGGGACAGCTAAGGCCATCATTTATTTTTGGCCACAAAAGAAAAGAAAAGAAAAGAACAGAACAGAAAAGAAAAACAAGACAGCTATGGGGGGGGGATGTTATGGTATCAAACAAATTGTCTACCCAGCTGAAGTTCACTAAATAATTACTTAATCTAAGGCTTCATCCCCACCCCCAGCCCCATGTGCACCAGCTTTGATTTCCAACAAAATACAGCATTTACTTACCATTTGGGGGTGGTGAGAAGAAAATAGCTTGGGTACAGGCGTGGACTCCTCAGTGGAAAATGTATGTTATAAGTGATTTTGTTTATGGAGATTTTTCAAAGCGTGAAACAAAACATATAGAAATAAAGATTGGTTAAAAACAAAACAAAACACCACTTCGAAGCCTTGGGGGAAGGGGGAGGTGTCTCCAAATAATGGAAACTTCATTAAATGATAGAAATTATAGGTCTGAAATTCAACTTAAATCAGTAACTTCTACTAATCAAACCAAGGCTCCCTGTGGGGCTCACATCCCATCTGCTTAGTTCCCAGCCCAGCATAGGCTTTATTTCCTATTTGTCTTTCCTTTTTTTCCCCTCCAAACTGTCAACACTGCAAAGCCATCCAGCTGTGGGTAAAGCAGCTGTGTGATATGCCGCCTCCCACATTGTCAACCAAATTGTCTGCTCAGTTTTTCTTCATTGCTGGTACAGATGGGATAGAATGCCAAGGGCTCAGGGCTGATTTGACTCAATTAACTCTATCTTTTTCAGGTAGTTTTCTCTTTGAGATTGCTCCTTTGGTCATCTTTTTTCTACTCTCCTTTATTCCTTTCCCTCTACTTTCACCCCCACCTCACACTTTTGAGTCCTATTTCCTTAATATGTGTAGCCAGAAGCATGCCCACACACTTAAAAAATATCCCCCCTCCCCTTTTTGGATACCTATATAATATCATTTTATGGAAAAAGTACACTCCAGTTAACCATTTTCACCTTTATAATAAGCAACCAAATGTGTGTAACTCTTTTATCTTCCACCCTGATTGTTTTGACAGGATGCCTGACAGTGGCAGGGCTGGCTGAAAGGGTGTGAGCTTTCTAAAGGTCTTTGATGCAGAATGGTGAAATGCTACCCTTTCTGGGTCTAGGAGTGCGGGAGAGCTGGAGTCACTTCTAGCACACTCCACAAGGGAGAGAACTGTGTTGTGGCGGAAGGAGGAGGGGCAGAAGAGCAGTGTTTCCAGTCGAAGGTTCCCCTGGGCTGCTGATTACCAATATGGAGGACTGGTACTTCCAGCTCGAGAGGCCCATGCAGTCAGTCACTGTGGGCCTAGAGCTGAACTCTGCACGTAGGTTAGTTCCTGGCTCATGCTTATGGTGGAGAAGGGGAGAGAGACTCGGTGAGTCCTTGTGAGTCAGAAGAGAAAAAGCAAATAGTGTGATTTGCTGAGGCTTGTGCCTCCAAAGTGGTGACTTGTCTTGAAATTTTAGGATAATATAGGCATCAGTGGTTTATAAAGTAGGACCCTAAGAGACATTGGGAAGGAAAGGAGGTGATGTGATGAAAAGAATGGGGATATTCAAAGTTTACTTCAGGGCTGGGGAGACAGCATAATGGTTATGCAAAAAGACTTTCATACCTGAGTTTCAGAGGTCCCAAGTTCAATCTCCAGCACCACCCTAAGCCAGAGCTGAGCAATGCTTTGGTGAAAATAATAATAATAATAATAACAGCCAAATGAGCCTTATAGGTAGGGAAGTCTTCCTTAAGGAGATGAGCTTGCTGACAACTTACCTGATGATTTTTCTCTGGATATTAAAATATGCTTACTTTTAAAACTTCTTTTTTAGTTTGTTCAAAAACTCTTATTCAGCGTAAAGCATGCGTGTGTGTGTGTTTGTGTGTGTGTGTGTGTGTGAAACTTTGCCCTACCTAAAATCTACTATGAATATATTGTATTACTTTACTAGATAATAAGTACATTCCTCCAATCAAACCATATAGCAATATAGATAAGTCTAAAATCATTTTTAACCACTATTACCTAGTACATACCTCCTACCTCCTGAAGTAACCGTTGCCATCAATTATGTATATATATTTCATACTCCTTTCTGTGCACTGACACCTGTATATTTGCTCATGTAAACATATAGAGTAATTATAAATATGAGCATATTTTATATAAATAATACCATAGTCTGTGCTTGGCTTTGAAACTTGATGAAGGGAGGAGAGGTAGCATTTTGGGCCCATTCTAAGTTAACTTTAATTTTTTTTTTGAATTTCAAATTAATTCTAAGTTTGAGACTGACAGGAGTGTACAATGTCTTTGTGACTAAAAATAAATTAATTTTGTGTAAAAGTAAAACCTCTCTTTAGTGAAATGTATATTTCCATTACTTCATAAAGTATAAAGGCTGAGAGAGAGAGCGAGATACCACTCTGGCATACGCAATACCTGGGACTGGAGCGAGGGATTCAGGCATGCAAGTCTGATGCTCAACCACTGAGCCATCTCTCCAACTGCCTGAAGTGATCTCTGTCACCCCAAATTCCACTTGTTTTCATAGGAAAAAGAGCGTGTGTGCGGAAATCCTGTCTTGGAGGGCATTCTTGGAAATGGCTACATTTCATAATTCCTCTACATCTTATTGCAGTTATTTAATCACATAGTCTAACCAAAAGGGTATTCATAGACTATCTGTTCCAGTGTCTTATTGTGTGGTTGCAGAAATAGATCAAATGCCCGGTGTCAGTTCTTTTTTGTGGCTTGACCTTGCTTTTTGTAATCCTTCACCAATGTGCTCCTTGCTTTACCAATTCATGTTACTTCTAGAACTTCTGGTAAGATGATTTAAATTGAAAGCATCCTCAGTTGCAACTTCATTCGCAAAGAGTCTGTGAATTCTCTCTCTTACCAAGATGTAGGTTTTAGAGTGGAAAGAATTAGACAAGGAATATCAAACCCGAGCTGAAGATGGAGCCACACTTTCTGTTACTTTAAACAACTCAGAGCTCCAGGAGGAAATGCGGTCTGTTAGTCTGACTCCTGATCCCCAGAGGTAAGAGGAAGACTAGGGCCCCAGCTCTCTGAATTCCTCAGTAGGGCAAGATTTTCGTTTTGAGTCCAAAATGTTTGAAAACCAGCTCCCACCTTTTGGCTTTCTAACTATGTCAGAGGCAGGAAGAGCACAGCTGGATTCTTGAATTGCAGGTTCAGTTTATTTCAGGGATAAGCAGAAAGGGAGGGGGAGAAAGAAGAAGAAAAGAAAAAAACCTTTGGCTCACAAGGTAAGAATCTTTGATATGAAAGTTGTGCAGGGAGTAAATATGAAGCCTACAATACCATCTCCAGAGCCCCATTTCAGAACACAAGGCCACTTGTACTCTGTAACAGAAAGTTAAGAGATTTCATGTTCCTTAATTAAAACCTGGCTCCGGAGTCAGTGGGGGGCACTTGCACATCCCCTACCTGAAGATGCCGATTTACAGAAAAACTTCCAGCCGTGGGATTCATACAAGGACACACTGGCAATTGTAAGTTCTTTTCAACTTGGCTTCTGTCTGTCATACCTATGTAGTTACAAAATCAAAAGGGATAATAAAGTTCAATTGTATATTCACAGTTTGATATTTCTATTGATGAACCTCACACAAAAACACCGTTTCAGGAAACTCTGATTCTCTGTCCCTCTATGAAAGACACCGAAAGGCTCTCCTGGGTTGCAAATCTCCACCCAACAATCCCTCTAAATCTGAATCTATGAAGTGGTCCCATCAAGGTTCAAAGGTGTCAAATTGGGCCTCCTCTCCCCAGGTTCTGTTTGTGATTTAAAAAAAAAATTATATATATATATATATATATATATATATATATATCCCTCTAAAGGTAAAGGAAAAAGAAAATCATTCTGACGAAACTACAACTGAGTAAGAAGCTCAGTTAACCCAAACGTCACTGCACCCATGGGGGACCATAGCTGTGGGACACTGTGAGGTCCCACACTACTGGAATGACCCTGACTTATGTCCTACTGCCCTCTCTTCTCTCATGACAGCCTATAAAAACTCAGAATAATTCTTATGCCTTAAAAAAATATCGATGTATATATATAAAAAAAAAGCATCTATGTGTTTTGCTCCTGTGGAAACATTTTTCAGACCCACTAGAAAACCAACATGCAGGTGCTTCTAATTTTTAGAGATTTTTTTTTTCTGGGAAAATGGGGGTGTGTGTTTGACTGGATTCAAAACCACTAGTCTGCTCTTGTGGTAGTGTATGGGACTAGGCTTATGCACAAGCAGAGCACATCTGAATGCAAAAATTAAATGGAGGAGTGGGAGGGGGGAACAGGTGCTCTTTTATAAAAGCTAAATTCCATATTTACCAAACTGATTTGCATGAGGCATATTTTCAATGAAAATATTGCTACTCATTTTGCTGCATTTGTGCAACAGAAACATAAGGATGGAGTAGAAGAGGGTGCTGTTTTCAAGCTGTCTTCTTGTACCTACCCTTTAGCCAACAGCAAGGCAATGCATTCCAGAGCTTAACACTTCGAGCATCTGGCTTCCCACTGCCAAGATAACAGAAAATTTGAATTTCCTAGTCCTGCAATACAGCTTCCGAGTCAAGGGCAATAAGGGAATAAATATGGGATGGGGTTGGTCACTGGCTTTGCTGTCACTAAGTGAGAAGACTTCAATGAGCTGATGAGGAGATTTTTACTTGAACTTAGTTTCATGGCTTCCTTGGTAATCCAAGGCAGCATTCTTACTACCAAGCATGCCTTCTTACTAATGGAAACATTTTAATGACAGTTTACTTCCTCTTCCTGTAATCCTAGAATAAGAAAAAATGTTGTTAGCTACACAGATGATCTTATTTGCATCCCTAAACCAAAACTATGGCTTAGATACCATCATGTGCCCCTTTTATAGCTACTGAAATCAGACAGGTGAAGGTATTGATCCTAGCTTACGTAAGTGGTATGTTGCCCACACAAGTTTTAAATTTAGAGACAATATTCACTTTATCAATATAATGTGCTGTCTGGTAGTCTCAGATATGCTCAGTTTAAATGGAGCTATAAGTGATGCACTAAGGGAACTGAACCCAGACCAATAAAGAGAAAGAAATTGGAATAAACTTAGATGACTCATTGACTGATGAAAGATTCTAGAGCAAGGATTGTCAGATTTCCTATGCAAATACACACAGGTTCACTAACAGGCAGGCAAGAGATGGGCAGGTTCCAATGAACAAAGCCAGTTTCTTGGGTATTTATAGCCTATGCTCCTCATGCTTTACAATACCAATGCATTTTGTCCCTGTGTGAGTTCCCACAGGGAAAATCCAATAGACTAGTGCCTTGAAAGGTTCCCCAAGGATCTGAAAAGTTCCAGAGACATCAGGTAGTTTCTATTTATCTTTGAGAGTTTGCTCTGGAAAGGTCTGACAGAGTAGCTCAAAGAGAACTGAATCTCTCAGAATGCTTCATTGTCTCTTAGACAAACTCAGGACCATCCCTGGCCTCCTGAGTGTTTTTCTTTTTGGGGGGTGGCAGTGAGGACCTACTGATGTTGATGTATGACATTTGGAAGAACACCTGAAATCAAGACCTCTTCTCTCTTTGCTGATAAAATGAAAACTCTCTGGAGACTTTCGCTCATGCCCTTGAAGGAGCTGATAGTCTTAGTTTTGGTATCTTGGGCCAAAGAGAGCTGTTATTCCTTACTACTCAATGGGTTTGAAATAAGCAGCTCTTCTTTCCCAGTGACTATTGAATTTACCCTGTAATTTCTGGTTTACCCTACAATTTACTTAGAACAGCTGTGAAAACGTCATACTGGACTGTATTTGCTTAGGTAAGTGGTGTATTTCATCTTACTCTGGCACTGAAACATTTTTGTTTCTCTAACTGTAAAGATAAAAATGAGTGATCATGTTTTGCAAACGCTACACCCACTTTTCCAATAGGTTATTGGTCTTTTTCTCATTGAGTAGTCTCTTTTTAAGAAAAGAGAGAGAAGTCTTATGTGAACAATTGAGTCTGTTTCCTCGTTGATCTCACTTTAAGTCTTATTAGTCTCTGTAAAAGGGTTTTCACTATGGTAATTTTATTTGAAATGTTGAACAGAACAAATCTGATCACTGCAAGGATCTGTTAGCACTCATGCAACAGATCTGCTCTTCTGGGGGAATGAAGGTTTACTGTATCATAAAATATTAGCCTCTGATTGAGTGAGGCAAGTACTGAAATTTTTTATGAGCTCTTCTTCACTGAAGTGATCAATAAATATCACATGATTTTACTCTTGGAACATCCTAGACTGTCGTGACTTATTTGGTAAGTCAACACCATAAATAAACTTTTGAGTCAGTGATCTGATTATTCAAAGAGATTAGGAATACTCTGAGTTCCCAAGCTAGCCTCCAATAGTGGAACATAAACAGGCATGTTAGCCATCTGAGAGTTGATCCCACTAGTCAAGACCATAGAGGAATCACAATAGGATTCCCTCTGTACATGACTCACAACACAATGGATCCCTGTTTATCTTGTTACCTGCCTGATGTACCCCCAGAGAGGTTATGCTTGCAAAGGCGTTTTTTTTGTGTGTGTGTGGTTTTTACGCTTCAACTTTTTTCATATCTGTATGTTCTTTTTTTTAAAAAAAATTATTAGTGATTTAATAATGATCAACAAGATTATAAGATAATTAATAGTGGCATAGTTCCACACAATTCCTACTTCCATGTCCTATCCCCTCCATTGGAAACTTCCCTATTCTTTATCCCTCTGGGAGTATGGACCAAAAATCCTTATGACAAGATCAGAAAACACTAAGCAGAACTTGGACTGGAGTTGGTGTATTGCACTAAAGTAAAAGACTCTGGAGTGTGTGTTGGGGGGAGGGTTCAGGTGCTGGAACATGATGGCAGAGGTCCTAGTGAGGGTGTATTATTATGTGGAAAACTGGGAAATGTTATGCATGTACAAACTATTGTATTTACTGTTGTCTGTAAAACATTAATCCCCCAATAAAGAAATAAAAAATTAATTCTTTATGGGTTGCAGAAGTTGGGAGGTCTGGCTTCTGTGATTGCTTCTCTGCTAGACAGGGATGTTGGCAGATGGATCCATATCCTCAGCCTAATGGGGTAGGGCTCTGGAGAGGTGAGACTGAGACACATTGGAATATCTGCAGGTTCTATAAAAATATGTATTTATTTATTGATTAGTGAGAGAGAGCCAGAGCATCACTTTGGCACATGCCATGCTGGGAATGGAACTCAGGACCTCATACTTAAAAATCTAACACTTTATCTGCTGCACCACCTCCCAGGGGTAGCACACTGTAATGTTTTTCAAGGTTAGGATCACCCATGAAGGTACACTTTAGACAACAAATGACTTCAAAGCAGATGCTCAGAGGGCAGGTTGAGAAAGCCCACTAGGAAAAGCTGTGTTGGATGGCTAAAGGGAAATGTCAAAGTCATGCTTCAGGGACTTCCATTTTTACAGACACAAAGTCTCATTCTCCTGCATCCTGGAGTTGGAGAAGATGTGTTTGGGGAGGCACACCACATTACAATGATAAAGAAGATGATGGAGTTAGAAAGACTTCTAGATGTACTCTCCCATAAATTTGGAGTGTTTGATTGAAATGAGAAGACTAAAATTTGCCTCTGCCCCCTTACTATGTATGCACTGGAGACTCATAGCCTGTTTTTCCTGCTCTTGAATCGTAAAATTAATGAACAACAAGGAATCTGGCTGTAAGAGGAACTGGTCTAGGCTATGGGAGAGGGGATCAGTGAGGGGTTTTTCCCTGATATGTTCCACTTTGATGCCTCCCTTCTTATTATCCACAGCCTGAAATCCCATCTGATTAAGTGTTGCCTGATGCTCCCTTCCATGTAGTCTGACCTTTTGTCTGAGCTGCTTCGCATTTGACAAGAAGACCCTTTCCTTTGAGAATCATCAAACAACAATTTATCTAAAAGTAGCCACTTATCTAAAGATAACAGCTAACTTAGTGCCAGACATACATGTAACTACAACAATCCTAAAAGGTGATCATGCTATTATTTCCATTTTGTAAATGAGAAAACTGAGACTCAGGAAGGCAGAGAACTTGGTGTAAACCTGGCTAAAAGTACAAAAAAGAAAAAAGGTGTTAGAGACAGATTCTTTTAGAGTTCTGGAATAAGCATGAGGGTAAAATATAGGGGGCTCAATTCCTGTCTCATCTTTGAAAAATATCTGTCTCATATGTGAAAAAAATGTTTGTCACTTGGGCAACTAGGTCTGGAACTCACATTATAAACTGTAAAGTGAAAAGAATCAATTACATCAACAGTTACACGTTGCTAGCACGAATAAGCCCCCCCAGCCCCCATTATTCATGAAACCTAGATAATGTGGATAAAGCTCACATTAACTCCCACCCAAACCCACCAGTCCTTCCAGTGGGTGACCACTGTGACAACATGGCGCAGTGTCTCAGTCTACTTACATCACCAAATGTGCACATTCCTTTACAGACGTTTAGACACTTGTCATCAGACACCAGCACCTCTCTGTTTAAAAATTAATAACTTAATAAATGTAATTTTCCCTTCTCAAAAATATATTTGCACATAACATTTTGAATAGAGAATCTTCAAGAATCTTCACAGACCCCTTGAAGGAATTCCTATGCAAGAATTCCAGACTAAGAAACCTGAACTGGAAGGTTCATTCTGAGATCCATCTGGTTAAAAGCATTACGTTCTACAGTTGTTTTATTTTTTCTTTTAAATATTTATTTATTTATTTATTTATTTTCCTTTTGTTGCCCTTGTTGTTTTATTGTTGTTGTTATTGACGTCGTTGGATAGGACAGAGAGAAATGAAGAGAGGAGGGGAAGACAGAGAGGGTGAGAGAAAGACAGACACCTGCAGAGCTGCTACACTGCCTGTGAAGTGACTCCTCTGCAGTTGGGGAGCTGGGGACTCGAACTGGGAACCTTATGCCAGTCCTTGCGCGTTGTGCCACATGCATTCAACCCACTGCGCTATCACTGGACTCCCCATGTCCTATAGTTTTAAGTCTCCGGATATCCTGTGTTTCTCAGGTCTCTCTGTCAATGTTCCCATCTTTCACTCTCTCTATTTTTAAAAGATTTTATTTATCTATTAATGAGAAAGATAGGAAGAGAGAGAGAAAGAACCAGACATCACTCTGGACCACAGTAAGAACATTTGCTGCATTTAAAATTAAAATTTGGTGATCTGGGAGGTGGCACAGTGGATAAAGCATTGGACTCTCAAGTATGGGGTCCTGGGTTCGATCCCCAGCAGCACATGTACCAGAAAGATGTCTGGTTCTTGATCTCCTCCTGTCTTTCTCATTAATAAATAAATAAAATGTTAAAAATTAAAATTTTTCTTTTATCAGTCCCAAATGTATGTAATTCCAGATATCATTCTAACAAAATTCATCATGGAAAAACCAATTCTTCTCCAACTTCAAATAATGCTTCCCAGAGGCAACCTCTTTCTTGTCTTTGAGCTGTTTCTTCTGAGATTTTCTTCTGTGTTTCTTGCTAATATGTTTTTAACTGTTGTATTAAAAAGGCTCAACTAGATGATATACAAACAAAAAATGGCTTTGTATTTCTGTAACCACAGCCTTCAATTTTCCCTCATCCTAATGCCACCTCAAGCATGTCCCTTAAGTTTTAATTATAATTTAGACATAATAAGCTATTCTGAGGTAAGCTAGTCTAGACCAACTTGTATACTTCAATCCAATCTGGTTTAACGTCTCTCTCTTGTCTCAGCTGAGGGGTATACAGAGATGAATGATGGGGTTATGCTGATGGTCAGGGTCAAATGTGTCCTATAGTATAGCAGTTCTATTCTGTGCCTGTTGTGTTACTGGCCTTAGGAGTCCAAAATAGCCTGGTGATTTCCACAACCCCAAGCTTCCTGGACCTTCTCCTAGGCTCCCTGATACCAGAATAGTTGAGAACAGTACAGGCTGGTGTTCATGGGAAGAGTGAGACTACCTAAGTGTCTGGTTGCTAAGCTCCTCCTTCCGGAAGGATGGTCTTTGGTGAACACTAAGTTTGCACAGATATATCCATGCACTTCTCTCTGTCTCTTTCTATTTCTGATATTACAGTCTTATTCCTTGCAGCCCAGTCATTTTCCCTATCCAGGATATCCTTCATAAGTTCATATAATATGACCATCTGTGTACTACCTTAAGGCAACAGAAGTTCACCCTGAGCTAGCACAAGCATGCATTACCTCCTCAATTATGAACCTGTCCCCAGGTTTTTCCCTCTTCCTTCATTTGTCCAAAGGGATTCTCAAAAGCACTTTGGTGTGCTGTGAGGGTGACATTTGGAGCAGCACAGTAAGTGGTATGTAACTCTGGGTCTCTTTTCCATGGGTCTACTTATTCCTTCCAGACCAACCTAGGCTAGACGCTGAGAATATCATTTCTGTTCTACAATCCTTTGCTATTCTGCTCTAATTTTCATGTTTTCTCTTATAAATTCCCTACCCCCAATTTTTAGTTTTATTAAATATCATAACAAAGGATAGTACTCTTCCACAAAAATCTGTGGAAGATGTTTATGTAACCTAACCCCAAATACCTAAACATTCTGAAAACTATAATGTAAAATCTGGCAAATTCTGGACATCTTCTACCAGAAAATCACATTCACTTCCCCCTCCACCACAAATGGCTTTCCTCTTTTCCTAAATGGATGAAGACTATTTGAGGGCCTATGGTCCTGTGCTTCTTTCCCCAGGATTTCCTGGAGCTTCGTGCAGACAGTAGCATGTGAATTGCGGTCAAGGGTTTCCACTCTGGTCACATCACATGAAGGTCTCTTATTCTTCCATATCTGTGAAAGCCACCAGTCTGGCCAGAGCTCTTGCTGTTTCTTCCACTCTCCACAAAGGCAGGAACACAGCAGCAGTGAGAGTCCCAGGTCATTGCCCCAATGTCCCTTTCTTTCTTTCTTTCTCTTTCATTCTCTTTCTCTTTCTTTCTTTCTTTCTTTCTTTCTTTCTTTCTTTCTTTCTTTCTTTCTTTGTCTCTTTCTCTCTCTCTCTTTCTTTCTTTCCTTCTCTTTCTTTCTTTTTTTTAATTTTATTTATAAAAAAGAAACACTGACAAAGCCATAGGATAAGAGAGGTACGACTCCACACAATTCCCACCACCAGAACTCCGAATCCAGTCCCTTCCCCTGATAGCTTTCCTATTCTTTATCCCTCTGGGAGTATGGACCCAAAGTCATTGTGTGGTGCAGAACGTGGAAGGTCTGGCTTCTGTAATTGCTTCCCTGCTGCGTTGACAGGTCAATCCATACTCCCAACCTGCCTCTCTCTTTCTCTAGTGGGGAAGGGTTTTGGGGAATTGGAGCTCCAGGACATATTCGTGGGATTATCTGTCCAGGGAAGCCTGATCAGCATCACGCTAGCATCTGGAACCTGGTGGCTGGAAAGAGAGTTAACATATAAAGCCAAACAAATTGTTGACTAGTCATGAACCTAAAGGCTGGAATAGTGCAGATGAGGAGTTGGGGGGGGGCTCCCCGTTTTGTAGATAGCTAGTAGGCATATTTTAGTTATATTTCATCTATGGGCTTAAAGTTAACAATATTTATACACCTTTCCCATATTTGGGAGCTACTCTCTTCCCTGATGCAGCTTTCTGGTCCTTTTTCCAGTCATGACATCATCTCCCCAGACAATAACTTGGATCCACCTGCATATCAGATGTCAGGCTCAGGGAAAAAAAAAACTAGTATTGCCATTGGCCCTTTGGAATATAACTAAAATATGCCTCAATGTTTCTAAGAAAGAAACACTTGAGCTTCCAGTGGAGGCTCCTGGCTTGATTCTTTCTGCCACACCACTGTTAATTTTCTCTCGACCATAGGGAGACTGTTCTTTCCCAAGTGGATCTTCAGTAGACCCTTTTGCTCTTCAATCTAGAGTCACTTTAGTATGGAGCATCATTCGAATACAGTTGTGCGATAGGAATTGTAAACACTTGTCCCAGATATCGCAGATTAAGAGATGCTGCTTTCAACAAAATAAACAAAAAAGTGAAATGCTAGCATATAAGGTATTTCTGATATCTTTTGCTCTGAATATGTTTTTCTCCTTCTGCTCTGACTTAGGATACAGGATGGTGATTATAATTACTTCATAACACAATGGATTGGGTTATCATAGCAGGAGAGAGTGTTTCTAAGGAGTACTTAAATCCATTAAAGCATCCCTTATCCAAGTTTGCTGACTTAAAATGAAGAGTTGTTAGCCGTGTGCTTTCTTTCATTTGTCAAGTGTTCTTCTTGACCTTTTCATTGTTTCACATTTTGAAAGGAAATTACGATAAAATTACCTGAGGTATCTTCCTCAGGATTCAAATTAAGCTTCATTCTGTGTCTTGAGCTTGTCCTGGGCTGGAGCTGTCTACACTATCCAGATCCTGTTCACACTTCCAAAGGCAGCAAGTGAAGGGGTCGGGCGGTAGTGCAGAGGGTTAAGTGCATATGGCTTGAAGTACAAGGACAGGCCTAAGAATCGCGGTTCGAGCCCCGATGCCCCACTTGCAGGGGAGTTGCTTCACAAGCAGTGAAGCAGGTCTGTGGGTGTCTATCTTTATCTCCCCTTTTCTGTCTTCCCCTCCTCCCTCTATTTCTATCTGTCCTATCCAACAACAACAACATCAACGGCAACAATAACAAGGCCAACAAAATGGGGGAAAAATGGCCTCCAGGAGCAGACAACAGAATGGCTCTTGAGAAGACTCTCATATAGTTTATAGTTTTTAATTTCTTATGTCCTGTGGTTACAAATTTGTAGGCAGAAAATTATAATAGGATTTGGGTCCCATGCTTACCACATTAAAGTTTCATATCTTCTATATCTCTCCCTAGTTGTTTTGAAGCACAGCATTATTTTTTGGTTTTTTTGTTGGGGAGATATATTTCTCTGTGTTCCTACCTTCTGGATGCTGATGCTGTTTCCTTGCAGTGGATGTCTGTTTAAGATTCAACTCTTATTGGGGGACTTCTGGTGGTGTGGCTATGGAGTAATGACAAACTCACTTTGCTCTCCCTTCTCATTAATAAAGGCAATGAAAATCACCTGAAAACTCAACAAAATATGACCAGGATTTCTTCAGAAACTCATCAAGCCATAGATGAGTACAGACACATGTATATCATGCATGGAAAGGGGGCGAGGGATAGATTCACAGAACTAAAAAGCCATACTCAGGAATGGCTGGCACCAGATTGAGAGATTATAGGCTGAGGCAACAACAACTGCTAAAAAACACAAAGTCAAGGGTGTGGGCAGTAGTGCAGCAGGTTAAGAGCACCTGGCGCAAAGCCAAGGACCCTCCTAAGGATCCAGGATGCATAGGACAGAGAGAAATGGAGAGAGGAGGGGAAGACAGAGAGGGTCAGAGAAAGATAGACACCTGCAGACCTGCTTCACCACCTGTGAAGTGACTCCCTATGCAGGTGGGGAGCTGGGGGCTCAAACCGGGATCCTTACGCTGTCCTTGCACTTCGCGCCATGTGTGCTTAACCCGCTGCGCGACTGCCTGACCCAAACAATAAAAGAAAAATTTTTAAAAAGTCATCTAAAAACTCATCAATTTACAACTGTGATTTCTTTTTTTAAATTTTTTTGTATTTATTTATTTTCCCTTTTTGTTGTCCTTGTTGTCTTTCCTTGCTGTTGTAGTTATTATTGTTGTTGATGTCATCGTTGTTAGATAGGACAGAGAGAAATGGAGAGAGGAGGGGAAGACAGAGAGCGAGAGAGAAAGATAGACACCTGCCCACCTGCTTCACCGCCTGTGAAGGGACTCCCCTGCAGGTGGGGAGCGGGGGGCTCAAACCGGGATCTTTACACCGGTCCCTGCGCTTTGTGCCACGTTCACTTAACCCGCTGCACTTAACCTGCTGCGCTAGCGCCCAGCTCCCACAACTGTGATTTCTTAAGTTCCCAATGCTGTTACACCACAGAGGTAGAGCAACTTTAGGCAGACCCTATATTGACATCCAAGAAACTAGACTGGCCTGATGACTCAGGATAAAAGTCTTCGCTCTCCTCCACAACTGTGACATTTTAAGTAACTCATTTAGCCACAAGTGGGTACAGGCAAGCCCGACCAGAGAGAGGAAGAAGGTCTGAAAACTTAAGAAGCCATGCTCAGTGGCAACGGGTTCCCTTCTGGTACTTACAAAATAGAGCACATGGTCACAAGGCAGGTAATGGGGGCGGAGCAGCGCGTAAACCTTGCTTTTTCTTTGAACACTAAGGAGAAAGGAAAAATAAACTTGTAACAATGCTGGGAAAATTGGGAGGTAGATATGAGGAGTATGCAAGTATCTGTGGAAGAGATGAGTCTTTTATTTGCTACTGCCTTTGGAACTATATCCCAGCTCCTTTCAGGATGGCACTATTTACAATCTTCTATATTCGTACAGTTTACTAATCTTTTGTGCAAGATAGTAAACTGTGTGAGGACCTCTTCATCAGAAGTTTGCTTTCATAAATTGAAAAACAAGATCAGAAAGGAAAACACTAAGCAGAACTTGGACTGGAGTCAGTGTGCTGCCCCAAAGTAAAAGACTCTGCCATGGGGGGTGGGGGGCCTCAGGTCCTGAAACATGATGGCAGAGGAAGACCTAGTGGGGGTTGAACTGTTATGTGAAAAACTGGGAAATGTTATGCATGTACAAACTATTATATTTTACTATTGACTGTAAACCATTAATCCCCCAATAAAGAAATTAAACAGAAAGATGAATATGGGATGATCTCACTCTCAGGCAGAAGTTGAAAAACAAGATCACAAGAGAAAACACAAGTAAAACTTGAACTGGAATTGGTGTATTGCACCAAAGTAAAAGACTCTGGGGTGGTTGGGGGGAGAATACAGGTCCAAAAAGGATGATAGAGGACCTAGTGGGGGGTTGTATTATTATATGGAAAACTGGCAAATGTTATGCATGTAGAAACTATTGTGTTTACTGTGGAATATAAAACATTAATTCCCCAATAAAGAAATTTAAAAAAGGAATTTGAAAAAAGTTAGCTTTCAGTTTTGGATGTATTCAGAAGTCACAATAGGAGTGGGCAAGAAGGTGATGCCCAATGTCTGCATTTGATGCCTAGCACAGTATAAAATAATAGAGGTGCCTCTCTCTCAATATAAATGAATTGTCGAAAGAACTTAGTTTGGGATATTGCAGCAGAAACAAAAAGGATGTGGCTCTGTGAGGAGACAGATGCCAGAGGACTTTGCAGAGATGCTGCCATACACAGAACATCCTCTTGTACAAATGTCACTGGCATTCCTTTCAGAAGAAATATGGCTTGTGCCTCTTCCTCTCTTTGAATCTCGTCCAGGTTTTTGAATCGGTTGTAACCAGTTCTTCTTCTTCTAGCTTTTGCCCTTCTTCCACAGCCAGTCAACAGGTCAGGTTGAAAGCTGTCAGGAGCTGCTTGTTGCTGGCTTTGAAAGTGACTGGGATCCATGTGGATTCAGTCGGCTAGGAAGGATCGTCAGTTTCCCCAATGAATGGGTACTCACGGGATGCACCACAAGAAGGTCGATCCAATGCATCCCTTGTAACCAGTAGAATGAGGTAGTTATGACTCTGTGTGATATCTGAGATGAGTTAGTAGAAAGCAGATGGCTTCTACCTCATTCCTGGGATCTGACTCTGGGACCTCAGCCGCCATTGACGCAGCCCATCTGAGAGCACCACCATGTTGAAAGGAAGCCCAACTAATTCATGGAAAGAGAGTATTTGAAGATGCCTAAGATCACAAGAACTGAAAAAGAAAATGCCTGGTCAGCCCAGGGTTGATCCAGAAACCTTGATGGAAGTAGATAGCTACAGCTACCAATGAGTGACTGAATATGACAGCAGGAGACAATTGCCGGAACAAGTCCTTCCTGAATCACTATCCCTCAGAAATCATGGGCTAATTTGTTGTTCAGCTATAATAACCAGAGCAGCTCTATCTATACAGCCCTTGGAAGTGGGAGTTTATTGGATCTTCTGATATCCTAAACATCTTATCAGATCTCCAGATCTATCTTGTCAACTCTAGAACAAATCATCCCTCAGTGAAATTGGTCTTGTTTTGTCTGAAGAACAAATGCTTTAGCATAGCTCATATAGATTCTGAGGTACCTATCCTGTTGTACTCTGCTTCTCACAAGAGACCAAAAAAAGTACAGAAGGTAGAGGGTCTGGCCTCTGTAATTGCTTCCCCACTGAACTTGGGCATTGACAGGTTGATCCATACTCCCACCCTGTCTCTCTCTTTCCTCAGTGGGGCAGGGCTCTGGAGGAATCGGACACACACACACGCGCGCGCACACACACACACACACACACACACATTGGCGGGGTAGTCCTATTTTAGTTATATTCCAAAGAGCCTATGGCTATTTTATTTTTATTATTTGGGGAGATGATGTCATGGTTGTAAAAAGGACAAGAAACCTGGATCAAGGAAGAGAGTAGCTCCCAAATATGGTAAAGGTGTATAAATATTGTTGACTGTAAACCCCATCGATTTGATGTGATCTGTCACACAATGACCTTGGGTCCATACTCCCAGAGGATTAAAGAATGGGAAAACTATCAGGAGAGGGGATGGGATATGGAGTTCTGTTGGTGGGAATTGTGTGGATTTGTACCTCTCTTATCCTATGGTTTTGCCAGTGTTTCCTTTTTATAAATGAATAATAAAAAGTAAACAGTTTCCATAACTTTGTCAATCAAATCTTTGTAACTTTAAAAAATATATATCTATATATGAATACTTGTCTGCCTGTCTGTGGGTGAGACTAGTGCACTGCTTCATCATGTTGTGGTGTGCTTAGGAGTGAAGCCCAGGTTTCAGCCTTGTAAGGCATATATATATATATATATATATATATATATGCTCTATTACTGTGCTACTGGGCCTCCACAGAACTTTTGAAATATTAAATGATGTGGGACCTAGGGAAAAAGAAAAACAGATTAAACTTCCTTTGAAAGATACAGGTATAAGCAATTAGCAGAACTCAAATACTAGTATGAATTGCCTCGATTTGTTTTTAATCATTCCTCTAACAAAGACAGAAAAAAATGAATTATTTATTATGTTAGACCTAACTACTAGAAATGGAAAACTGTTATATGTACACCAGTATGAGGCTTGTTATAGTCTTGATTTCCCAATAACAATGAAAAATTTCTGACAGTGCACTGAATAAATGTTCCAGTAAGATTACATTATGTAGCTTTTGTAACTCAATGTGGTGGAATATTGCATTTTTCCGCCGCTGAAAATAGAGTGAAAGCAGTTATTGGGATTATTGCAATATCTATGTGCACATTTTCAAATATAAATGGCAGTCTATAAACATAAATCATTCAACTATAGTGTGATTATGTTGAAATAATACAACATGGACATAAATGAAGAGAAATGAGGTTGAACTGCCTTGCCAGCTCTAAGAATTAAAATTCTACCACACAGATCACAATCATAATTGGAAAACTGAGTAAATACTATGGCAATGCTTTTAACCTGAGAAAAGCACCCAATTTCTTTGAAAATTATATTGTGGCTACATGTTCCTATTTATCTCACCAGACACTCCACAGAGTCATCCCGGCACCAGCCAAGATGGGGTAGGATGTTAGCTTAAAGCAGAGATAGAATTTACATCTGGTGAGGTGGTTAAAGCTAAAAAGAAGCACTGGTTTTGTTTGAAAGGTTCCAAGTAAGAGGCAAGATACAGGTTTCCAATCATGCAGATCAGCCTTCAGGAGCTCAAGAGGTACGGGTAGCATATGCTACCAGTGTTGGATATGTACATTTTTTAGGTAGAAACAGAGAAGGCAAAGGGACAGAGAGAGAATGAAAGAGATCCAAGATCCTAGCACTGAAGCTTCCATTAGTGCAGTAGGGCCAGACTCAACCCTGGGCCATGGACGTGGCACATCAACAGACTAGCCAAGTGACCTATTTTGCTGACCCTAGATGTACAGAGTTTTCTTTTTTACATTTTTCAAAATAATTGTGCCTGCAACTGCACTCCAACTGTCTGAATGCTCACAGGTGCTACAGACCAAGGGAGTGGAATATAGATAAGGCACATATGAGATTCAATACTTTTCACAAAATGGTCAAGGTATAAAACAGACAGAGTCTGTCTGTTCATTCCAGCAGAGCACCAGTTTGCAGATCACCGATTCAGTGACCCCAGTTTGCAAAAGTGGGTAAGTAGAAAGATTAGGGATGAAAGAGGGAAGGAGAGAGGAGAGACATACAGATTGATGACAAGGGTCAAAGCAGCTCTATAAACCTTTTGTTCCCAGGGATTAAGCAAAATGATAGCCATGAAGAACCCTGATGGGTCTTCTAGAACATCTAGATGGGTCCATCTGAACTACCATTGCCAATGACCTTAGCTATGACGGATCTCTGTGTGTTGCTTTTATTGTCTTGAGATGAAATCCAGTCTACCTAGTCACATAACTTAAGAAATCTCATACAGTGGTGAGTTCTAATATAAAGGTACAGTAAAACATCAGTGTGGAGGGGTATGGGGATGGAGTGCACACATTCTCAGGTGTACTCAGGCTCTAGCCCCCAGACACCACACGGGAGCACATGGACTGGGGAGCCATACAGTGGTGAAGCAATACTACAGTTGCTCTTCTTTCTGTATCTCTCTTCCTCTCTCTCTCCATCTCTGTCTCTCATCATCTATGTTATTATTATTTAAATAATAATTATTATTTAAATTCCACTGGGAGCAGAGGAATTGTGCAGGTAAGAAGACCCAGTAATAATAACTCAAGTAAAAAAAGAAAAGTTTTTTTAAATTTATTTATTTATAAAGTGGAAACACTGACAAGACCATAGGATAAGAGGGGGTACAATCCCCACCACCAGAGCTCTGCATCCCATCCCCTCCCCTGATAGCTTTCCTATTCTTTAACTCCGTGGGAGAATGGACCCAGGGTTATTATGGGATGCAGAAGGTGCAAGGTCTGGCTTCTGTAATTGCTTCCCCACTGAATATGGGCATTGACAGGTCGATCCATACTCCCAGCCTGCCTCTTTCCCTAGTGGGGCGGGGCTCTGAGGAATTGGGGCTCCAGGACACATTGGTAGGGTCATCTGCCCAGGGAAGTCTGGTTGACATCATGGTAGCATCTGGAACCTGGTGGCTGAAAAAGAATTAACATATAAAGCCATACAAGTTGTTGATTATGTTTTTTTTTTAAGTTGGTGTGTGTAACAACATCAAATGTATTTCAAAATGTACAAACCCAGGCCTAAATACTGTTATCAACAATGCATAGAATTAATGTGAGTTTGAGAGCAGTGAATGAAGTGGTTTAAAGTGGTTTGTGGTTGTACTGACACATTTATTGCCATGAGCTCTGCTGCGATGGATGATGCAAGTTTCCAACCTTGGAAGCTACTTTTGGTCACATTCCAAATGAAACAAAGTAGAGCCTTCTCTTGACCTTGCACAGTTAAAAAAAAAAAATACAACCCCAAACAGAACATGATTAAAGCTATAAAAAGTGCTTTGTGCCTACGCATTAGAAAAGTATTTTTATTTAAAGAGTCTGTGCTCTAATCTCGGGTGGTCATCAATGTGCTTTACGTGATCACTTTATCCAGTGGGGCGTATTTGAGATTCAGGAAGGAGTTGTTGCAGTTTTTCACTAAGCAGAAGCAGAAGTCCTGGTCCCTGCCATCACTAATGATACCCTCCATGATAACACTATCTTTTTGGCAATTAATTGGACCCTATGAATTTTCAGAATACCACCGGTTTAGACAATTAGTCTGGGCTTTCTCTGAGTTGGTATAATACTCTCCCAGCCAGTGAGAGTCTGTCTCTCAGATTTGGGCAAAAGAGAAGGGGAGTTAAAGAAGAGGGATGTAAAGTCAATCAGAGCAGAAGCCCAAGTACCAGAGGCATTGAGAAGACAGGAGGGCATGGCTGAAGGCCTCAGTGGAGGAACCTGCTGGAGTTGGCAGGGTTTGGAATGGAATTTCCATCTTCACCAAGTTGTGAATTGAGAAGACAGAATGAAGAAACCTCAGCTACACTTGAGTTTCTCTCCTTAGTTTAATACAGTTAAGAATAGTCATAAAATGAACCACCCAATATTGTTTTCCTGAACCATCCCATGGGGCTATGTAAGTATGGAAATACTCAGGACCAGGATGAACAGTACTGTTTGTAAGAATCCAGCCCCCTTCTTATCTCCAATTCCAGCCCATGGCCAGCTTGACCACACTTCCCAGCACTGTGGCCAACCCACACCAACTCCTCTAAGGCAGTTGGGACTGTTCTGTGAGATTCAGTGTTGCTTCCTTTTCCTTCACTGTCTCTTCCTTTCTTTCCCAAGTTAACCTTCCGGTAGTGGGGATGGCTCCCTAAGAAAGGGGTCTTTGAACTTAGATGGATGTAGGTGAGGGGTGAACTCTGGGAGCCTCTAGGTGGGAGGAGGTTGCAAAGTCAGGGAGCTTACTTGCTGCTTCCCAGGCACAGACAGGAAGCCAGTGTGTCTGAATTTCAGTTGGAGAAAGAGATGGGGGGAGAGGGACTTCTAAGGGAGTCTATGGAAGGGTCTGAGCAGTGAAACACTCTTGATCAGGTATGTAGGGCAGAATTCCCTTAAATGTGTTGGTGGTAGAGAAATAGCATTGTCTATGCTCCTGACCTTTTTAATTATCTTGCACTACCTCTTCTACACCCCACAGCAACCTCTGATGGAAATTTTAGCCCAATGTCACACCTGAGGATATGGATTTAACAAGGATAGATGACGTGTGTCAGGCTACATAGCTCCAGGAGCACAGCTGGGAGTCAGAACCATGTCTGTCTGATGCCAAAGTTAACTCTTCCCTGCTCTCCTGAATCTTAGCTCACTCCATATTACAGTCCAAGGAATCCCTGTATGAACTGCTCTAGAACTTCCCATCCCCTGAATAGGCCAAGTCCTGCAGTTACGAATGCAGAAAAACACAAGGGATAGTTTTCCATTAATTATGATGGAACTAAATAATAATAAAGAAGAATCGATAATCTTCTAACTATAACCAAAGCAATTTAAAATCTTATGAAGTGTCTCCTAAAAGAACAGAACATTTCTAATTCTTCCTTGCTTGTTGATTTCAAAATCCAGCTTCAGTCTGAGTTTCCTAGAATGAAGCTTCTTCATTAATCCTTCATGCCAAAGACACATGTTTCTTCCTTTGGTGGCTCTGTTCTCTTTTCCTAACAGCTGTCAAGAATTCAGCCTTTCCCCCAACAGCAAGAATTGATCTGGACCTCATGTATGTGTGTCTTTCTCACTCAAGAGAGTTACAACGTGAAATTGAGTCATAGCATATTTTGGAGACATGAAAGAGTCAGAAAATGGCAACAAAAGCAAGAACCAGTCTGCTTCGGATGTAACCAACACATTCCTTGTCATGCTCCAGTGTCGTGCTTACTATAGAAATATCAGCCTCCCTTTGTTTTCCTAAGGAGGCGACGTTTTTCTTTAGCTGAGTCATGAAACTTGAACTTGGAAATGAGATCCGTGGGAGATTAGACACCAGTATGCAAACGCCAGCTGGGGATAGCAGGATCTTAAATCAAGTTTGCTACAGTTCTGGAGGTCATAAAAACAGACCAAAAAAAAAAAAAAAAAGCTGTATTTCCAGTCTATGTATCTTTTCCTTCTATCTATAAAACAATATAATGTGTATATTTTTAAAAGAGAAGTGTGGTTGACCAGGAAAAGTCTAAATCAAGTGAAAGACTGAAACTAAGCATATTAAAAATTATCAAAGAAATGAATGAAACAAGTACACAAATTTTCTGATGAATTGTGGGTAAAGTATCAAAATTCATTAAAAATAGATTTAGTTTCACCCAGATCCACTTCTTGAAATTTCTCTTAAAGGAGTTAGGGAATCCTAGAAACATTCCATTTCAGGAATGTTTTTTATAACAACATTGTAATGATAGAAAAATTAGAAATAATATAAATTATTTGGTTTAGAAATTTCAGGTCTGTTTAAATGATGGAACATCATGCAACAATCTAGAAATAAAACTGTTGAAGTTATTTCTTTATATCAAAATAAATTCTATAAATACTTTGAAATGGGACCAAAAAAAGCCGCTTAGACTATAATGACACAAAGACAGTCATCAGTGAAGTGAGAAGGGGAGATGGACAAAGTGTCAGTTGCATAGTGGTGGGTGGAAAACAGACTTTTGAAAGTGATAACTATGCAGCATGTACAAATGTTGAACTATAATGCTTTCTGCCACTTGTGAAGCACTTTCCCCCTTGTAAGTGGGGACTGGGAAATGGAAACAAATAAGGTGCACGCTACAACCATTTTGACTTACTCACTTGAGAGACTTATTAGACAATACAAAAGGATAAACTATTGAATTTCTTGATTTGAAGAGCTGGAAGTATAGGGACATCAAGGTAACACATATCTAGGAAAAAGCACCTCAAAGAAAAGAGAAAAATGGGTTGGGTGCTGCCCCCTCCTGGTTGAGTGCACACATTCCCATGCTCGGGGCCCACATTCTAACCCCAGCCCCCACCTGCAGGGAAAGGAGTTTCATCAGTGGTGAAGCAATGCTATAGCTGTTTCTCTTTCTCTCCCTCTCTACCTCCTTCTCCCCTCTCAAGTTTTCTTTGTTGTATCAAAAAAATAAAAATAAAAAAAGAGAGAGAAAACTTTGGAAATATGTAGGGGATCACTGTGAAGTGTTCAGCTGAGATCAGTGTCTTTTTGTAAGGAAACTGCCTGAGACCAGGAAAAGATGATTCAAAAGCACAAGAGAGAACAATTTCCCCTGACAAGCCAGTAATACAGTGCACACTTCCTACTAGAAAGATTATAAAAACCTTGTGACTCATAAGGTCGTACATAGAGTGTACCAGACGGCTTCGCTTTAGCATTGAGGAATATTAGCACAGTCCAATCTTGAAAAACCTTAAAAGCTAGAATCAGAAGGACCAGAATGTTCCAAGTAAGTTGACCTAAAATAGACTTCCTAGCTTTTTCCAAAATGGAGACTCCAAATCTCGTCTGCTATCTTCTTACTCAGGTTCCTGATTGCTAAACAATTTGTTCTGATTTGAATCTTAATGCTTTTCAGCCACCAAGTTGCAGATGCTACCATGACGCAACCTGACTTCCCTGGGCAGACAACCTCACCGATGAGTCCTGGAACCCCACCTCCTCAGGGCCCTGCCACAATAGGGAAAGATATCTGTTTTCCATCTACACCATGCCTCGGCCTCGCGTGAGCTTAATGTGCAGCTTGGTGATGCGAGAATCCGGCATGAAGCCCAGCCAGTCTATCTTGGCGTTACTCTCGATCGCACCCTGTCATTTCACGAACATCTCATAAAAACTGAGGTGAATCAAAGACCTGGATGTCAGACTGGAAACTATCAAATACTTAGAGGAAAAAATTGGTAAACAGTTTCTGACCTACACCTCAAGGACATCTTTGATGAATCAAACCCAATTGAAAGGAAGACTAAAGCAGAAACAAACCAATGGGACTACATCAAATTGAAAAGCTTCTGCACATCCAAAGAAACTATTAAATAAACAAAGAGACCCCTCACAGAATGGGAGGAGATCTTCACATGCCAGACATCAGACAAGAAACTAATCACCAAAATATATAAAGAGCTCAGCAAACTTAGCACCAAAAAAGCAAATGACCCCATCCAAAAATGAGCAGAGGATATGAACAAAACATTCACCTCAGAGGAGATTCAAAAGGCTAACAAACATATGAAAAACTGCTCTAGGTCACTGATTGTCAGAGAAATGCAAATTAAGACAACACTAAGATACCACCTCACTCCTGTAAGAATGGCATACATCAAAAAGGACAGCAGCAATAAATGCTGGAGAGGTTGTGGGGACAGAGGAACCCTTCTGCATTGCTGGTGGGAATATAAATTGGTCCAGCCTCTGTGGAGAGCAGTCTGGAAAACTCTCAGAAGGCTAGACATGGACCTTCCATATGATCCAGTAATTCCTCTCCTGGGGTTATACCCCAAGGACTCCATAACACCCAACCAAAAAGAGGTATGTACTCCTATGTTCATAGCAGCACAATTCATAATAGCTAAAACCTGGAAGCAACCCAGGTGCCCAACAACAGATGAGTGGCTGAGAAAGCTGTGGTATATATACACAATGGAATACTATGCAGTTATCAAGAACAATGAACCCACCTTCTCTGACCCATCTTGGACAGAGCTAGAAGGAATTATGTTAAGTGAGCTAAGTCAGAAAGATAAAGATGAGTATGGGATGCTCCCACTCATCAACAGAAGTTGAGGAAGAAGATCTGAAAGGGAAACTAAAAGCAGGACCTGACCAAATTGTAAGTAGGGCACCAAAGTAAAAGCCCTGTGGTGAGGGGTAGACATGCAGCTTCCTGGGCCAGTGGGGGGTGGGAGTGGGTGGGAGGGATGGGTCACAGTCTTTTGGTGGTGGGAATGGTGTTTATGTACACTCCTAGTAAAATGTAGTCATATAAATAAATCACTAGCTAATTAATATGAGAGGGGGGAAAATTAATTGTATGTCTCGAAGGTTTTTAAAACACAGACTGAATCTTTTTAATATATAGGCTGTGTATTTGATATGCAGACTCTCTCAAAAGCCTAGACCAAGTAGATCAGAAGCAGCCAATAGCACAGCTATATACAAGATACTGGGTACTGTACAGCAAACCCTTACAAAAGGACTTTTCAAAGTTAACCCAATTACCAAATAATGTGATGATAACATTAACTATCCATTGTCTTTTTGAACCCTAAGACAGCAGGAACCTCACATCTCCACTATAGAGCCTCTACTTCCCCCAGTCCCGGAACCCTTGGATAGGGCCCACTTTCCCATATGCCTCTCCCAATCCATATCAAATAATATTGCATCTGCCGATCACAACCTAACCAACACAACGATTGCCACCTCAACATGCTTCACTTCAGACTGTGTCCAGAGACTTCACGTGTGGAATGACAACCCTTCAGCTTCATTACTCAGGTGAGACCTTTCCTTTCATAGTACACTCTAATTCCATCTCAGGTGGTTCACTTTCTAACAAAGTCCCAAAACCTAGATATACACCAGCTTCTGTGAGAGAGAGCATATGTTCACACATATCCACAAACTACTGCAAAATATATGCCTGAAAGCAGAAGTACACTAGAGTTTGCAGTGAGTATCCCCCTAACACTTCCTCTCCACTATTCCAAGCTTTGGGTCCATGATTGCTCAACAATTTGTTTGGCTTCGTATGTTAACTCTCTTTTCAGTCACCAGGTTCCAGATGTCATCAGGATGCCGGCCAGGCTTCCCTGGACTGAAGACCCCACCAATGTGTCCTGGAGCTCCACTCCCCAGA
Organism: Erinaceus europaeus; assembly: GCF_950295315.1. NCBI lineage: Eukaryota > Metazoa > Chordata > Mammalia > Eulipotyphla > Erinaceidae > Erinaceus > Erinaceus europaeus. Next base: position 17,699,205 of record NC_080179.1, on the reverse strand, counting down.
GACCCACCCTACTAGGGAAAGAGAGAGGCAGACTGGGAGTAAGGACTGACCAGTCAACGCCCATGTTCAGCGGGGAAGCAATTACAGAAGCCAGACCTTCCACCTTCTACAACCCATAATGACCCTGGGTCCATGCTCCCTGAGGGATAGAGAGTGGGAAAGCTATCAGGGGAGGGGGCGGGATATGGAGATTGGGTGGTGGGAATTGTGTGGAGTTTTACCCCTCCTACCCTATGGTTTTGTTAATTTATCCTTTTTAAATAAAAAAAAAATAGTAAAAAAATGTTGATTAAAAAAAAAAGAATAGGGAAGCTTCCAATGGAGGGGAGGGAATACGGACCTCTGGTGGTGGGAATTGTGTGGACTTGTATCCCTCATATCCCACAACCTTATTGATTATTAAATCACTAATAAAATAAAAATAAATGGGCATACATGGACAATTCCTCAAACTAGCCAACATCACATCATGTTCAATGGAGAGAATGAGAAATCAGTCCTTCTTTAGTAGGGTGCAATATGGGCTACCCGTTATCTGCAATTATTACTCAGCACACAGTTGGAACGTCTAGGCATACCAATTAGGCAAGAGAAAAGGGTGAAAGTGATACAGACTCGGAAAGAATAAGTCAAACTTTCACTATTTGCATGATATTATCATATGCATAAAAAGGCCAAAAGAACCCAACAGGAAACTCCTGAAAATTACTAAACAATATAGTTAGGTGGCAGGCTACAAAATTAAGGTACAAACATCAGTGGCATTCCTCTATGCAGTCACCAAGTGAGAAGAAATTGATGTCATTTATAATTATAGCAGAAAAAGAAAAAAAAAGACTAGGGGACATCTGAGTAAAAATTTATAGTCCACGAGGTCTAAGCCATTTACAATGTGGCTTATGAACTCCAGATACGCTTCACTCTGATTTCTGCCCCATGTCATCTCTTGCCCAGCCAAGCATCCCTCAGAACGCAGTTAGGCACCTACAATTTCAGGTAGAACCACGCAGCTGGTGGGAGCCCTGCCTCAGAGAATGCCCTGGCCCACCCTACTGCACCCCAGGTGCTGACCCCCATGCCCTGCCTCCCATGGTATGACCTCAGAGGAGTCCGGAGTGCAGCCCTCCTCCCACCCTTCCAGGTGCAAGCCTTCAGCCCCGTTGCCAAGCAACCTCACCTATGAGGTCAGCTCTCAGACTTGTTGATCCAGAATCCTCCGGCGAGAGGGTCTAGGACACTTGGGACTGTCCACTTGTGGTGGACGCTTCTCTCAGAGCTCAACTGTTCACTTATGAATCCTCGATGTCATGGCTAGGAAACTTGCATTCCAGCTTTGGCCAGGTTCTTGGCCAAGTCTGGCAAGGCCTGGTGAGTATCACTGGCCAACTTTCCGATTTGAGAAAGGAATCTGTGGCAGAGAACATGGAGGATGTGATGGTAGAAGCATCTCCTGCTCTGACCCATGATATTGAAGCCTGGCCTCCAGCTTTCTGGATTGAAAGTGAGAGCCCTGAGGCACTCCGGAAGAGTCCAGAAGAGTTGTGTGAGCCTGTAGGGTTTCACAGAGATCAGTGGTCTTCACATTCCTTTTCTTCTTCTTCTTCTTCTTCTTCTTCTTCTTCTTCTTCTTCTTCTTCTTCTTCTTCTTCTTCTTCTTCTTCTTCTTCTTCTTCTTCTGGACTCTTCTGGAGTGCCTCAGGGCCCTCACTTTCCATCCAGAATGATGATGATGATGATGATGAAGAAGAAGAAGAAGAAGAAGAAGAAGAAGAAGAAGAAGAAGAAGAAGAAGAAGAAGAAGAAGAAGAAGATGATGATGATGATGACTGGATGGCCACTGAAGACTCTAGACTACAATGCGAATTAGCTCACTGGTGGCAGATTTCACAGGGGGATACTGTGCAAGATATCAGAGGAAGATGAAGTATGCAAGCTAAAAAATAAAATTGAGAAACTGAAACAGAGACAGAGCAAGGAGGCTGATGATTATCACCGCGAACTATCAGTTTTGAAGAGTAAGTATCAGCAGAACCTGGAAGAAGTTACTTCTCAACATCAGAAGGAAATAAAAGACTACAAAGGACAAATTGCCCAGCTGGAGAGTCTTTTACAAGACTGTGATTCCCAAATTGTATCTCATCACTCAGAAGTCCACAAGATGGAAGAAACTATACATGCATTGCAAGCTGAAAAGGGAGAGTCTACAAAAATAATCCATGAAAGATGGAAGATACAATTAAAGTCTTAAGTGAGAAATTATCTTCAGACCAAATTAATGCCAACCTTGCTCAGGAGACTTTAGCATTAAAGACACATGTCCAAGCTTTAGAGAGAGAAAAATCATCACTGAATCAACAAAAAAATCAACTTGAGTCGTCTTTCTTCAAAGTAAGTTGTGAGAATGAACTACTGAAAATCTCAGCTGCAAAAGACAAGGAGGATCTGAATGCAGAACTCAGTGACTTAAGATTTCACTTGAAGGCAACAGAAACAGAGTTAAAGGAAATTATCAATGACAAGGAAATATTAAGAAGAAAATTACAAGAATTGTGTGAGAAAAGTGAAGAAACAGAAAAACATTTATTGTTGGCTGTAGATCAGGAGAGACAACAGAAGAGTGAGAACGAGAGTGTCATCAGTAAACTGAACAGAGATCTCAGGGATGCTGAAAAGAGAGCTTAGGATCTAGAAAAGGAGAAAATGGACATCACTCAAGAGAAGGAGGCTGTAGTGAAAAACCTGCAGCAAAACCTTTCAGAAATGCTCCAGGTCAGTGAGGCTTTAAAGAAAGCTACTTCTGTTTTTAAACTGGAAAAAGAGAGTGCCATTTTAGCCTGTGAAACCATACTGCATCAGGTGGAAGAGTCAGTTGCTCTTCACCATCAGAATTCCCAAGAGAAAAAGTGTCACTTCGAGGCTCTAGAAAGGAAAACAGCACAGCTGGAAGCAGAATTGTGTGAGTTGAGAAAGAAAAGGGCTGAAGAAGCCAAAGCCTATGAGGAAACCATTGCACAACTGTCAAATACATGGAATATGACAACCTCTGAATTACAGTGAAAATCAGTGAGGAGAAAGACCTTGAAATCGAGGAACCAAAAAAGAAAATTGAGAAGATGGATATGGATGATAGAGAAACTAAAACTGTTTTATCTTCTAGTTTAGAAGAGAAGAAGCACCTGATACAACTTCTAACTGAGAAGGAAGCAACCCTCAGTAAGCTGGAAAATCTAAATATGCAGTTGTCTACTAGGATTGAGAGAAGTAGCCATCATCAGCCTAATCCAACTGTGCAGAATCTATCACAGAACATGCAAGGAAGAAACATGGGAACTGATGCTGTGAATCAAAAATCTCAGGCTTCACCGACAGTGTTACAAACATCAGTCACTGGAAGTAAACTTGGAGGCATTAGCCATGGGCAGTTTGAAGACCTTCTGCGGCAACTTGGCAAAATGCAACAGGAAGTAGAGAATATGGGAGAGTGGAAACGGCAAATCTTGATCAGGATACATGATATGCAATTTAAGTCAACTCAGATTGAGGAAGGGTTAAGGAAGTCACTCCAGGACAAAGATGTCACCATTCAACTTCTTCACCAAAACAACCAGCTACTGTCAGAAGCCATCGCTAAGAGCTCAAGCACCTCAAGAACAGAACATCATCAAACCAGTGACGAAATGAGACAAAGGAGAGAGACAGAACATAGTTTGCAAAACTCAGTTCACAAAATGGAAGTCATGCTCAGCCTGAAAAGTGATCAGTTACTTGCTTTAAATGGAAATCTCACAGAAATAATGAATGAAAACAAAGTTTTATGAGAGGCAGAAACAAACCTACAGGGGAGAATAGCCAATTTAGAAATGCCTATTTATGAACTAAGAGGAGAAAACAAAAACCTACTAGAGCAGTGTGAGAAGAACAAAGCAAAGTAAGTCACAAAAGGCTAATCTTGCTTCTTCTACTAGGATTCAAGAAAAAGTGCTTGCATGTCAATCACAAAACAAAAAAGCACTTACTCTTGAGCAACAACTGAAAGTAAAAGGACAGGAGATGACTACGGAGGCACATCACTTTTCAGAAACAGAGAAGGCACTGCATGTGACTCAAGAAAAGGAACAACTCCTAGAGTCCCTAAACCAAAAGCAGACTGACAGCTGTGCCCTCCAGGAGGAACCTCAGAACTTACATAGCCAAGAACCGCAACTCAACCAAAAGACAGAAATGCTCTGTACTACACAGAAGAAACCCATGGACATAATTAACGACACTGAAGACAAAGTCAACAAAACACTAATGAGAAATCTCTTCATTGGTCATTTTGAAACTCCCAAAGACCAGCGCATCCATGTATTAAGATTGATGGGGGGAGTCGGGCTGTAGCACAGCGGGTTAAGCGCAGGTGGCGCTAAGCACAAGGACCGGCATAAGGATCCCGGTTCGAACCCCGGCTCCCCACCTGCAGGGGAGTCGCTTCACAGGCGGTGAAACAGGTCTGCAGGTGTCTATCTTTCTCTCCCTCTCTCTGTCTTCCCCCTCCCCTCACCATTTCTCTCTGTCCTATCCAACAACAATGACAACAATAATAACTACAACAATAAAACAACAAGGGCAACAAAAGGGAATAAATAAATAAAATAAATATAAAAAATATTTTTAAAAAAAGATTGATGGGGAACATCTTAGGCATCAAGGAGGAGTTGTTAGAAGGGCTACTCTCTGAAGAACAGGATAGTATTAAGTTGGTCACGGGTCGTCCTGGAGCAGAGTCTAAAACTGTTACACCCCAGAGACCATGTCAACAACCTGCACCTAAGAATTCTTCCCTAGGACTCTTTCAAACATTACTGAAAGTAGAATTCGACTCACAGAGCCAATCACTACAGCATCCAGAAGTAGACTTGCTGGTTTGAATGACTCAGAAAGTCTCAAACTACAAACAACTGAGACCTAATAGAAAGCCAGGTGCATCCCCATTTTTAGTCTCCTCTCTGCTGCTGTGCAGCTGGACTTGACAGGCTGGGCCTCTACTCCAGAAACTCCTATGAGATCTGCTATCCAAGTTGACAACTTTGCCAGCATCTCCTCACAGCACCACCAGAGTAGTCCTGTAAGAACTCAAGTAGAAATAACTGTCATATGATCCTGACAATAGAGATGACATACTTTATACCTTCATAAAAGAAGACATGTACACTATTCCAAGTGTACTTTGCAGCAAAGTGATTTGCAAAACTATATGTATATATTTATTTGCATTTGTCAGTGATTTCATATAATAAAAATTTTCATGTTAAGAAACTGTTGTGGTATTTATACACAATGGAATACTACTCACTATTAGCTGTTTTCATTTCAACAGTTATCTTCTTTGTGTATGCTTTTTTAAGTTAAGACAATTATTTGTTCATGCTTGGGGTTTATGTGTGCAGAACTCTTCCTGACACTACATAAAAGGGGCACAATTCCACCTAATTCCCACCAGTAGAGTTCCGTACCGGATGCCCTCCATTGAAAGCTTTCCTATTCTTTATCCTCCTGGGAGCATGATCGTTATAGGTGCAGAAGGTGGAAGGTCTGTCTTCTGTAACTGCTTCTCCACTGAACATGGGCATTGGTAGGTTGATCCATACTCCCACCCTGTCCCTATATTTCCCTAGTCGGGCACGGCTTTGGGGAGGTGGGGTTCCAGGACACATCAGTGAGGTCATCTGCCCAGGGAAGTCAGCTTGGTGTCATGGTGGTATCTGCAACTTGGTGGAAGAGTAATGGAGCTGAAAGGCTGAAATTCCATGCCTGGGAATTCTGGACACAATCCCAAGTGAAATCTGTAGAGGTGGCACTGGTTGCATTAATTTGGTTGAGATCAGCAAATGCGGTAGCAAATGGTATGGATCAAGAGAAGCTTGCAGGAAAATGAGCCATGCCCCATAATTTCCAGGACTGGGAGAAATAGGGGTTTTCTAGAGAATGGGAAAGGCTCCTGCTGTCTCAGAGTTTAAGAAGGCAATAGGTATTATTATAAACACGTTATCTGGGAATGTGGTTGAATTTGAAAATCACATGGTTAGGAGTTACTATTTACATATAGCTGTGTCTTAACAGAATATGGACATGGCTAGTGTCTTCTGGTCTCCCTGGTCTAAGATTATAGGTGACTTGATATTTCAAAGAAAAAGTCATAATTAGAAATGTATTAATGGGGAGTCGGGCGGTAGTGCAGCGGGTTAAGTGCACTTGGTGCAAAGCGCAAGGACTGGCAGAAGGATCCCAGTTCGAGCCCCCACTCCCCATCTGCAGGGCAGTAGCTTCACAAGTGGTGAAGCAGGTCTGCAGGCATCTATCTGTCTCTCCTCCTCTCGGCCTTCCCCTCCTCTCTCCATTTTTCTAACAATGATGACATTGTTAACAATAACTACAACAATAAAAAGTGGCAACAAAAGGGAATAAAATATTAAAACATGTATTAATGATTTAAGCCAACTGTTAATTTAAAATCCAATCCAGTTACCAATTTGAAACCTTAATTGCTTAGATTAAAGGAATATGTACTCAGAACTGGGGTCTATGCATCAAAAAGTTTGAGAGACATCCTATGCTCTTCTAATAATAATAATAATACTTCTGAACTCCAACTCCATCAGGACCTGGGGAGAGAGGAGGAAAAAGAGAGGAACATTTGAATGTAGTAATAGGGTTGTGAGTGGCTTGCAGGGAGAGTGAAGACCGGACCTGAAAGAAAAAGGGGGCAATTATGCTCAAATCTAGACAGATAGAGGTGATAGTTAACCCATGTCTGCAACCTTAAGAGAACTGTAGAAGCTTGCAATGGAGAGGCTGGGGATTCATAACTCTGGTGGTGGGAACAAAGTGGAATTATACCCCTGTTACATGTCATTTTGTTAATCAATATTAAATCACTAATGAAAGAAAAAAGACACTACATAAATATGGCTTGTTAAACTTAATTACTGACTTTATGTACAAGATTTAACAACTTCAAAATTAACATATATGGAGAAGTGATTTACTGTACTTTTTGTCTAGTGTAAAGACAATCAGTGATAGAGATAAACACAGGTAAAACATTCCTAGTATGTTATGATCATCAGTGAGTATTCTGATAGTAGCTCACAGAGTACATGATGCTTATCATATGTATTATGATTTGGCAGAAAAGCATGGTAACATAAACATGGTAGTTCAGAGCAGATAACCTAACTTACCCATAGTCAATTTCTACAAATAATAATTTCCCACTGAAATATTCAGCTACATAGGAGTGCTTTTTAAAAATTAAGGTCTAGATTTGTAGTCAAAATTGTAACTGTCTGCACATAATGGGAATAATTTTTAAGGCATCAGAGAATTTGCTGGAATATGATTATTTGATTTCGTGATTGCTGCATTCAGCCAAGATGTCTGTTTTGAAAATGATCCCCATATCCAGACCGTAACCTTTAAAAGATGAAAGGAATAATCTTTCTTTTTATTTATTTGAGAAAGGAGACACTAACAAAAGCATAGAATAAGAGGGGTACAATTCCGCACAATTCCCATAACCCGATCTCCATATCCCATCCCCTCCCCTGATAGCCTTGCCATTCTCTATCCCTCTGGGAGTATGGACCAGGGTCGTTGTGGGTTGCAGAGGGTGGAAGGTCTGGCTTCTGTAATTGCTTCCCCACTGAACATGGGCGTTGACTGGTCGATCCATACTCCCAGTCTGCCTCTGTCTTTCCCTAGTAGGGTGGGGCTCTGAGGAAGTGGAGCTCCAGTACACATTGATGGGTTCGTCTGTCCAGGGAAGTCTGATCAGCATCTTTTGGCATCCGGAACCTGGTGGCTGAAAAGAGCGTTAACATACAAAGCCAAACAAATTGTTGAACAATCATGGACCTAAAGACTGGAATAGTGCAGATGAAGTGTTGGGGGGTATTCCCTGAATGCTTTTGTGTACTTCTGCTTTCAGGTATATATTTTTCCCCTAGTTTATGGGCACGGGTGAACCTATGCTCTATCTCAGGGGACCTGGACTGTATCTAGGTTTGGGGACTTTATTGGGGAGTGGAACACCTGGAATGGAATTAGAGAATACTATGAAAGGAAAGGTCTCACCCGAGTGATGAAGCTGAAGGGTTGTCATTCCACACCTGAAATGTCTGGTCACAGTCTGAAGTGAAGCATGCTGGGGTGGCACTCGTTGCGTTGATTAGGTTGCGATCCGCAGATGAAATATTATTTGATTTGAATTGAGAACAGCATGCAGAAAAGTGGGCCCCACCCTAAGGTTCCAGGACTGGGGGAAATATAGGCTCTATAGTGGAAATGTGAGGTTCCTGTTGTCTTAGGGTTCAAGAAGACAATGGATAGTTATTGTTATTATCACATGATTTGGTGATAGGGTTAACTTTGGAAAGTCCCTTTGAAAGGGTTTGGGATATAATACCTGCTACCAGTTGCTTCTGTTCTCCCTGGTCTAGGCTTTTGGGAGTGACAATATATCAAAGACAGCCTCTGTATTAAAAAGACTCAGTCTGTGTTTTAAGAAGTTCTAGACATATCAGTTTTTCACCTCTCATATTAATTAAATAGTGGTTTATATGTTTACACTTTAATAGGAGTGTACATAAACACCACTCCCACCACCAAAAGACTGTGTCCCATCCCCACCACCCATCCCCGCCCACCCACCCCCCGCCATGCCGGGAAGCCCAATGGCCACCCTCCCCTTCACCACAGTGTTTTTACATTGGTGGCCTGCTCTCAATTTAATCAGATCCTGCTTTTAGTTTCCCTTTCTTTTCTTCTTTCTCAGCTTCTGTTGATGAGTGGGGACATCCCATACTCATCTTTATCTTTCTGACTTAGCTGACTTAACATAATTCCTTCTAGCTCTGTCCAAGATGGGTCAGATAAGGTGGGGCTCATTGTTCTTAATAGCTGCATAGTATTCCATTGTGTATACGTACCACAGCTTTCTCAGCCACTCATCTGTTGTTTGGCACCTGAGTTCCTTCCATGTTTTAGCCATTATGAATTGTGCTGCTATGAACATAGATGTACACACATCGTTTTGATTGGGCATTATGGAATCCTTGGGGTATATCCCCAGGAGAGGAATTACTGGGTCATATGGAAGGTCTATGTCTAGCCTTGTGAGAGCTCTCTAGACTGCTCTCCAGAGAGGCTGGACCAATTTACATTCCCACCAGCAGTGTAGAAGGGTTCCTCTGTCCCCACAGCCTCTCCAACATTGGCTGCTGCTGTCCTTTTTGATATATGGCATTCTCACAGGAGTGAGGTGGTATCTCAGTGTTGTCTTTATTTGCATCTCTCTGACAATCAGCAACCTGGAACAGTTTTTCATATGTTTGTTAGCCTTTTGGATCTCCTCTGTAGTGAATGTCTTGCTCATATCCTCTGCCCATTTTTGGATGGGGTCATTCACTTTTTTGGTGCTAAGTTTGTTGAGTTCTCTGTATATTTTGGTGATTAGTCTCTTGTCTTGATGTTTGGCATGTGAAGATCTTCTCCCATTCTGTGAGGGGTCTCTTTGTTTAATAGTTTCTTTGGCTGTGCAGAAGCTTTTCAATTTGATGTAGTCCCATTGGTTTGCTTCTGCTTTAGTCTTCCTTTCAATTGGGTTTGTTTCATCAAAGATGTCCTTGAGGTTTAGGTGGGAAAGTGTTTCACCAATGTTTTCCTCTAAGTATTTGATAGTTTCCGGTCTGACATCCAGGTCTTTGATCCATTTGGAGTTGATTTTTGTTTCTGGTGAGATAAGGTGGTTCTGTTTAATTCTTCTGTATGTTATAACCCAGTTTTCCCAGCACCATTTATTTAAGAGAGCCTCCTTCTTCCATTTAATGCTTTGGGCCCTCTTATCAAAGATTAGCTGTCCATAGGTGTGGGGCTTTAGATCTAGGCTTTCAATTCTGTTCCACTAGTCTGTGTGCCTATTTTTGTTCCAGTACCAGGCTGTTTTGATGACGATGGCATTATAATATAGTTTGAGATCTGAGAGTGCGATGCCTCCGTTTCTGTTTCTTTTTATGAAGATGGTTTTGGCCATTCTAGGTGTTTTCTGGTTCCAGATAAATGAATGTAGTTTTTGTTCTATTTTCTTAAAGAAGCTTGGTGGAACTTTGATGGGTATTGCATTAAATTTGTATATGGCTCTGGGGAGAATATTCATTTTGATGATATTTATTCTTCCAATCCATGAGCATGGTATGTCTTTCCATTTCTTGGTATCAGTTTCTATTCAAAGGAATAATTTTAACCTGCAACAGCACCAACCTCTATCCTCAAAAGTATAAATATTCCCATCTTTGACTGGCATTTAAGATTCTATGAGAAGAATTATGTTCTCTATTACAGCTAGGAAAGAATCATCAATTCAGTTTACAAGAAGATTTTTCTAGGTCGTCATGTCAATCATTTCGTAAAATTATTGATTAAAAGGAATAAGAAAGGAGTGAAATGGCACAAATAATAGAAAAATATTGAAAAGTTACACACTCAGTGTCTTGGGCTCATGATGCAGACATCAATTCAAATTTAACCTTCAAACACAAGTATCAGGGAACATGTCATCATTTTACTGAGCATCCAAGGTCAACTAATTACTTCTGCCTACTTGGGGAACAATAATACGATCATTATGAAACATACAAAGATCTGAGATTGTATATACTAGGTTATTTTTTTATTTGGATGAATATTCAAAAGAGTATATATTATAATTCTGCTGCCTGAAGAAGTAAAGCAAAGGTAACATTAGAGAAGACACAGCAGAAGAACATTGCTAGCCTCCAGAAGATGTCTACATACCCCGAGTCAAAAACTCCTCTCTCCTGGCAGGACTTTGATGGCCCCACTGGAAGTGGCTTCCTGCCATCACTGGAAATACATGGCTACACCTTCCTCTCAGGTCCTATGTGGAAAAAACTGAAGGATAGTGTACTCACCATATTGAAGCACCAATTTTTTAAAATTTTATAAGTGACTCAATATTGATTTATAAAATTATAAGGTAACAGGGGTATAATTCCATACCATTCCCACCACCAGGGTTCTGTATCTCCATTTCCTCCATTGGAAGCCATAGTAGTTCTTCCAGACTCCAGATATGGGCTTACTATTATTTCTACAACAATCTACATTTACATACATGTCTACATTTACATACATCTGCCTATTTTTTCCATGGTCCTGTCTTCTCTTCCTTTCTAAGTCACACCTACACCTAGTACTACTTCCAAATGTCCCTCCCTTTTTCTTCTTCTCTCTATGGGTACTAATAGAATTGGAGTTTAGAGCACTCTGATCATCTTCCCACCATCATTTCTCCCCATCTGGGAGGAAAGACCAAAATTCTTTTTGAGGGTGTAGAAGGTGCGAGGTCTGGCTTCTGTAATTGCTTCTCCACTGTACATAGGCGTTGTCAGGTCCATCCATACCCCCAGCCTGTCAAGCCCAAATTTTAAAGAGCCTGAATAGGACAGATGCCCCTGGGACTGAAAAGCAGGGCTAGCTGAAGACCCTCACCCCTTCTGCTTCAAAGTTCTAGAAGCTAGATGGGCAGGAAAGCTCACTTGGATAATGTACTGCTCCATCAGGTGACCAACCCTGGTGTGAGCCCGGCCCCCGCCACACTGGAGGAAGCTTGGGTGCTGGTATCTCTCCCTCTCCCCCTTGGCCTCTCTATCTCGGTCTTTTTAGAAATACGGTTAGTGTGTTTATTAGCTCAGTACAGGGAGAGAGTGAGAACCAGGTCTTCATTCTGATACAGTTCCACCCAGGGATGGAACTCAGGGCCCCATGAGGGACCCCAGGCACCTGTCTTCTTGTCTGAGAAAAACTGACCCAGAGTGGGGGAACCCCAGTGAAAAAATAAAAATAAAAAAACTCCTCTCTCTCTCCAAAGGTAATAATACCATGGATTAGTTTTGTCTATCTGTGAATTTTATATAGACTGACTCACATATGTGAGTATATATGGTTGTGGGTCTGACTTCTATTGCTCAATAGTCTAGCTTATGAAAAGCTACTACTTTGTATACATCGATCACTCATTTAAAAAAATAACTTTTCAAATGTAAAGTAAATAATAGCTAAGGCTTAGAAATAGCTCACCTCTTTTCAGCCACCAGGTTCCAGACACTAACTAGCATGATGCTAAACAGACTTCCCTGCATAGACAACCACCAATGTGTCCTGGAGCTCTGATTCCCCAGAGCCCTGCCCCACTAGGGAAAGAGAGAGGCAGGATGGGAGTATGGATCGACCTGTCAACACCCATGTTCAGTGGGGAAGCAATTACAGAAGCCAGACCTTCCACCTTCTGCATCCCACAATGATCCTGAGTTCATACTTCCAGAGGGTTAAAGAATAGGAAAGCTATCAGGGGAGGGGATGGGATACAGAGTTCTGGTGGTGGGAACTGTGTGGAGTTGCACCCCTCCTGTTCTATGGTTCTGTCAGTGTTTCCTTTTTTATAAATACAATTTAAAAAAAAAAAAAAGAAATAGCTCACCTGGTGAAGTTCACATTTTGTAATGTGCAAAGACCCAGTTAGAAAGCATGCGTAGAACAATGAACCCACCTTCTCTGACCCATCTTGGACAGAGCTAGAAGGAATTATGTTAAGTGAACTAAGTCAGAAAGATAAAGATGAGTATGGGATGATCCCACTCATCAACAGAAGTTGAGGAAGAAGATCTGAAAGGGAAACTAAAAGCAGGACCTGACCAAATTGTAAGTAGGGCACCAAAGTAAAAGCCCTGTGGTGAGGGGTAGACATGCAGCTTCCTGGGCCAGTGGGGGGTGGGAGTGGGTGGGAGGGATGGGTCACAGTCTTTTGGTGGTGGGAATGGTGTTTATGTACACTCCTAGTAAAATGTAGACATATAAATCAGTAGTTAATTAATATGAGAGGGGGAAATCAATTGTATGTCTCAAAGTTTCTCAAAAGACAAACTGAATCTTTTTAATATATAGGCTATGTATTTGATATGCGGACTCTCTCAAAAGCCTAGACCAAGTAGATTAGAAGCTTCCAATAGCACAGCTATATACAAGATACTGGGTACTGTCCAGCAAACCATAACAAAGGGACTTTTCAAAGTTAACCCAATTAACAAATAATGTGATGATAATATTAACTATTGATTGTCTTTTTGAACCCTAAGACAGCAGGAACCTCACATCTTCACTATAGAGCCCCTACTTCCCCCAGTCCTGGAACCCTTGGATAGGGCCCACTTTCCCGTATGCATCTCCCAATCCAAACCAAATAACATTGCATCTGCCGATCACAACCTAACCAAAGCAACGATTGCTACCTCAACATGCTTCACCTCAGAATGTATCCAGAGACTTCACGTGTGGAATGACAACCCTTCAGCTTCATTACTCGGGTGAGACCTTTCCTTTCATAGTACACTCTAATTTCATCTCAGGTAGTTCACTTTCCAACAAAGTCCCATAACCTAGATATACACCAGTTTCTGTGAGAGAGAGCTTATGTGCACACGTATCCATAAACTACTGCAAAATATATACCTGAAAGCAGGACTACACTAGAGTTTGCAGTGAGTACCTCCCTAACACTTCCTCTCCACTATTCCAAGCTTGGGATCCATGATTGCTCAACAAGTTGTTTGGCTTCATATGTTAACTCTCTTTTCAATCACCAGGTTCCAGATGCCACCAGGATGCTGGCTAGGCTTCCCTGGATTGAAGACCCCACCAATGTGTCCTGGAGCTCAGCTTCCCCAGAGTCACACCCTACTAGGGAAAGAGAGAGGCAGACTGGGGGTATGGACCGACCAGTCAACGCCCATGTTCAGCGGGGAAGCAATTACAGAAGCCAGACCTTCTACCTTCTGCAACCCTCAACGACCCTGGGTCCATGCTCCCAGAGGGATAGAGAATGGGAAAGCTACCATGGGAGGGGTGGGTTATGGGGATTGGGTGTTGGGAATTGTGTGGAGTTGTACCCCTCCTACCTTATGCTTTTGTTCACTAATCCTTTCTTAAATAAAAAATTAAAAAAAAAAAAAAGAAAGCATGCGTAGAATCAGGAGAATCTCCATGCACGGTGATATGTTGCTCTGGTGTCTCTCTATTTCTCTATGTATCTCTCTCCCTAATTATAAGTCTGCCCCTGGACCTGAGTTTGTGAGCTTATGAACAGAGGTTCAGTTGGGCATACACCCTGTCTTGATGGGACTATCTATAGGATTTTCCATAGGACGGCACTGGGATAAGACTGTCTCAGAGTCCAGGGTTGGCCCCTCAGATAGTGGGCCTGTTACCAGATGAGCTGACCAAGTAACTCTGACGAGATCTAGTCTCGAAGGAGCCTTATTTCATCACTGGATGTGTTCCTGTATCGCCAAGACTGAACCTGCATGATGGCAAAGATAAGCTGTAACTAAACCCCTAGGACTCTTGCAGGTTCCATGATCCAGTTCAAGACTTACAGACCTGATTATAGAAACGCAGATAGTTGTGTTTTCCTTTGTCTTTGGGAATGAAGCAGAGACATTTCCTAAGTGAAACTGGTCAAGCTATAGGGCTCTTTCAGAATTCCCTGAGATACAGACTGAAGTGTGTCCCACTGGGGCTCCCAATCCTTAGAATTGCTAATAGACTGTAACCACAGTTGGACTTGATCCTTTCAGTCTGACCAAGGGTGGAGGTGTAAGTGTCTTCTTTCAGCTCCCTGTACCAGCAAACTAGAATGTTCTGAGATATTTCAGACTCTCAAGTCTGACTAAATTGAGAAGACTAACTTGGATGTAGTTGAGAGGGAGTGGAGGATATCCCTGGGTCACATACCTACCTAGAATTAGATCTGTCTGCATACTGTGCAGGTGTGCAGGCAACTGTAATTCAGCCTAGGGCCCTTGGTGTTGTAACTAAAAATTAAAGGGGCTTTGGCTGTGGCACATAATGGATTCAGCTGAGGGGCAGCTTGGAGTAGGTTTAAATGAATCAAGGTTTTATTAGGGCAGTACAATGGTATGGGACATACATTTTAGGTCCTGAAAAATAAGCAATTATCAGCAGGGGTTATGAATACACTAGATCCATAAAGTCCAGAAGTAGCTATCAAAGTTCAGTCCTGCGATATAAACAATAACTAGCCAAGATATAGGTAGCTCATGATTGTAGAGGAGTATTAAAGAGTGTACCAGCTAGCTGAGCTACACTTGTTCAGTTCCCAGGACAAGTAGCCGTGGCAGGCACCTCAAACAGCCTCAGGCAAGATATGTCTGACCAGGAGAAGCAGCAGCAGGCAGAGAGAGAGGACTTGTGGCTGGCTGTGCTTTAAGTCTGTTGAGTCCACCCACAATGCTTTGTACATTTGCACGGACCGGATCCATCCTCAACTCATTGTGCCTTTGCACAGATCACTATGCTCTGTCGCCAAGGCTGATGCCAGCCAAGCACTGTGTCCAGACTTCCTGTGGTCAGCCGGTATACTGCATCACAACACCTTGGAATATACTTCTGGTGGCAGGCACAGTGCCAAATGGGAATATAACTGAGTCCTTGGTGTAGAGGGATATTTCCATATCTGTAACTCAAATCGCTGTTGTGTCAGCCACCTGAATGTGAACTCACCTTCTAAAATGGTTTGCTCTCTGTGTTGAACTGCTATATAGCCTCACAGTCACCGAACCGGGTAACACAGCTCTCATCCGTGGACTGATATCAGTCAGATGACTGTTGAGGACGATTTGAGTAAGGGCCACCAACTCTGTGATATTGACCCCCATCACACTATATTTATTCTTATTTTATTTGTTATTTGTTATTCATCGTATGTTACCAGACTATAAAATTACAATGTATAGCTCCACACCACACCCACCCCCAAAGTCCTGTGTCTCTGCCCTCCCACCTCCCAAAGATAACCACCATAGCTCTCTCAAGTCTTCAAAAATGTTTTTCCTTTTTTTAATGACAAGTTCATGTATGTCAGATCTCCAGGTTCCACAAAGAAGTGAAATCACCCTCTGGGAGTTGTCTTTCTTTGATGTTTGTTTTTGAAACAATTTTTTAAAAAAATTGTCTTTATTTATTGGATAGAGACAGCCAGAAACTGGAAATAACAAGGTGGTAGAAAAGGAGAGAGACAGAGAGACACCTGCCAACACTGCTTCCCCACTCATAAAGCTTTCCTGCGGCAGATGGAGGCTGAGTGCTTGAAACCAGGTCCTTGCACATTGCAACATGTGCACTCAACCAAGTGCGCCGCCACAGGGCCCCTTTCACAACTTTACTGACTTTGCTAAGCACAATCACCTCCATTCCATCCATTTCATCCCGAAGAACACAGTGTCATCTTTTATGATTGCAGAGTAGTATTCCTTGGAATATGTGTCCCATAACTCCTTCAGCCAGTTCTATCTGTGGATGAGCAATTCGGCTGCTTCCACTCTCTGGCTACTCATTACTCTAGATTTAAACCCAACAACTAATGTAAGTATCAGTGGTAACTTTAAAAGTTTATTCTGTTTTTGTGTGTAGTCATCCAACTGATTTTTGTATTTTGATTTAAGATGTTAAGTATTAGTTTCAGCTGGATTTATCAGGGAAAAAGGTGAGATTTAAGGTTGGTTATCAATGAATGTATATTCCATATGCAGCAAATATATACAGAGACTATACAGCAGATAACAATATATGGGGAAATCTAATAAAATCTACTTTGTAGCTTCAAAGAATTTAAGATAGTCATATTTTGCCCTGCTAATAGGTATATATACCTCCAAATCCTACATTTACTCTAAAGATTTTTTAAAATTTATTTATTTGTTCATTTTATCAGAAAGAGAGAGGAAGAGGAGGAGAAGGAGAGAGAGAGAGAGAGAGAGAGAGTGAGAGAGAGAAGACAAGAGCTCTGCTCCATGATGGGATGCCAGAAATAGAACCTGGAATTTCACACATGAAAGAAAGATGCAATACCTACTGTTACTTGCCATTCTATCCCCTGCTATTCTAAAGAGATATAATAAATATGTTTTTGGAAAATTGTATTCTTATTTACCCTGAAAACCATCATGTTATGAACATTGGCACCCTTTTATTTTTCTTGTCTCTCTTACTCTTCCTCACATTATATCATAAAAAAAAACACTTTCTTTCTGTAAATTTACTATTATTTCTTCTTTTTAAGTTGAATACACTCATTGATTCAAATGTGAACCCGTGAATTACAAAAGTAAGTGGAGGATTCTAATGTACTTGTTGGGGACTGGTCTCCCAAACAGGAAGTGAAGGTCAGCCTTACTAGGTAACATTTGCTATGTGATCCACGGACTTTGTCACTGAGCAAAGATGACAAGTTGTGCAATACAACTGTTCTTTAATTCTTAACATCATTTGCACACAATAAATTCTCAGATTCCAAGTCTCAGTGCAAATATCAAGAGAAGATTTGTTTACCACAGTATTGGAAGCTTTCACAGATGCTAGAAAAGTTTGACTTTTCTAAGTCCCATGCTTTCTGCCCTATGCCACCTCCCAGGGTCTCCATCTTTATATTCTGATGCTCCTTATATGTCATCTTGCCTGTCACTGACTGTGATTGCAAAAAAAAGTGTCTTTCCTCTCCCCAGACAGCAGTGCACACAGAGTGCTCACAGGTGAAAAATGAAGTGCAGCAAAGCCCCATGCTCTTGTTGTCCTTGCTTTATCTGAAAAGGTCAGCCTTAGAGTGATTGAGAGAAGTGAAATGGGAAGTAGGTGAGGAGGGTGTCTAGGTCTTAAGTAGAAACTATTTGGTTAAGTACTTTATATTGTCTTTTTAAAAAAAAATATTTCTACTTGCTTGCTGCATGTATTGAGTCTGTAGACTATTGCTCACTTTTACTTTAAGGTATATATTTTTTCCTAACTTATGCACACATGTGCATGTGTACCCTATCTCAGGTGCCTGGTCTATATCTAGGTTCTATAACTCTGGCAGGAGGTGTGCCACCTGAAATGGAACTTAGGAGTCCTATGAGCTGGGAAAGATCTCACCCGAGTATTGGACCCAGTCTAATTTTTATTCTATATTTTTGACAGAGAAAGAGGAGCCAAAGCTCTGCTCCACCATCCACAGAGTCCTTCCTATTCTGTTTTGTGGTCCTACTGATAGTCCTCCCATGTGGTGCCAGGCATGGAACTAGGAACTCTTGGATGGAAGGCATCAAGCTCATCTCTTGAAGCATTTCTTGAACCCCTGGAAAATAAAAGTAGAAATGATTGTATTTATTTTTAAATATTTGTATTGATAATTAATTATATAAATAATAAATATAGTTCATTTTTTTTCAAGCAACAACTTCCATGCAATGTATAGAAGTACAAAACAAGCCCAACAGGCAGCTGAAAGTTTGGAAACACCAAAAGAATATGAGGTTGTAAAAAAAAAAAAAAGAATATAAGAGGTTGTATGGTCTACATTTGATTCATTGCCAATGAAGTCTGAAAAACAGTTTGACATACTTAGTGGCCTAAATAATTTCCTCAAATCAAAAGGATTTTTTTTTTTGGAAGCAAAGGATATTTTTGTGTTGAGGTGGTGGTTGGTAAAACTGTAACAAGGATGTTCTAGATAAAATGCTTTACTAAGTTTCAAAGTTCTAAGAACCGTGCTTCAAGGCACGATACTTCAAACGTCTAGTGATTTGTAGTACACACAATAAATGATCCTCATGATGCATTAAAAGGGAGGGACGGTATAGGCCAGAGGTTGTGTCCATAGTCTTGAGAGTCAGGTAAGGTAGTTTAAAGTCTCAGCTCCACCATATTCTATGTGGCCATGGACACCTCATTTCCTCATCAATGCAACAAGAATTTTGAAAGTTACTTATGGATTGCCACGAAAATGAAAAGAGATAATGCATGAAAAGCACTTATGTTTAAAAATCCCTACTTAAAAAAATGTCCTTGATGAATTTTAGGAAATCTTTGGTTCATAAATAAAAACTAAAATAGTAAGTGAAGATGATAGAATGTTAAAAATTGAAGGGGTCTTGAAGACTTCCCTAAGACTTGGGGGATTTATACTGAGGCAGGCCAAAACTGGTTCTTCTCTTTAAAGAGTGCACATTGGGGTGGAGGTAGATAGTATAATGCAAAGAGGCTCTCATATCTGAGGCTCCAAAGTCCCAGGTTCAGTCCCTCACACCATCATAAACCAGAGCTGAGCAGTGCTCTGGTCAAAATACATACATACATACATACACACATACATAAATAGTGCCCAATGGTATTGACATTACTTATCTAAATTCAATGTACATACTTCATCAGCTTTTAAGATGCTACTGAGCAGTGATTAGGATATTTTATTGTTATTCATAGTTACTTATTATTTTTTAACAGAGTACTGCTCAGCTCTGGTTTATGGTGGTACTGGGGATTGAAGGTGGGACATCAAATCCTCAGGCATAAAGTCTGCATAACCATTATGCTCTCTCCCCTGCCTTAGGACATTTTAAAATAAGGACAAAATCGTCAGCAGAGCTGAGATCACCAGAGTGCATACCAAGTACTATCTAGTGACAGCAATTACATGATGGTTTAGATACAAGTTTAGAGACCAGTTCTAAAAGGTGAAAATGAGTCTACAGACACACACACTCACATCATTGTCCATTCTTCATCTTCTTTGACTAACTCAGTAAGCATTTCCATAGCAAACCAATTCATTCTCAGATCAGAATGTTCAGAAATATCACGTAAACTTAAAATAAATGTTCATGTAAAACTGTCCAACTAAAAATAAAAAATACTGCCCAACAGTCCATCTACAATACAAGTTGTCAAAATGGTAGTAAGCTGTGATATGGGACACTATCTTCTGCCTGCCAGAAGAGGGTATTAGGAACCTAAAGATGCAAATAGCTTAGAAGGCCTGTCAGGGTCTGCCTTAACATGCTTTCATCGATATGCCTGTCATGGGCTTTGGTATGTCTTCATCTATATCCTAAAAGACTTAATCATAGGACCTGTACTTTTTAGCAAATATGCTGGTATTTATGGATTTCTGTACTTTGATTTGCCAAGTGGAAATGTCGCAGTGGGGCTGTATATAGAGAATATATTCAACTTTTCTTAAGCTAGGGGACTCTGTCACGATGCTGTAGTATTTCAAACTGATTATCTCTACCTATCCTAAAATACCTGCTTAACTCATTATATTTAAGACAGAAAAGAAATTGCAACCTTGACTACCTCATCTCCATCAATTCCTACTCTGCTTGAACCTGACCTTCAGTAGCTTCCATCCCAGCTTGTAATGGGAAAGAAGAGAGAAATTATAATAGCAGACATACACTCTCCCAGCTTCTCCTGAGTGATGGCTTTATTGTGTGGGCCCACTACTTTTTCTTAAAGCCATGCACCAAAATGTGTTCCAAACATAAGCATATATTCTTTTAAAACTCCTGACTGCTTGAGACTGTTCATATGTCCTCACTCTTAGACATTATAAAAACTTGACTTCATCATTCTAAAAAAAAAAAAATCATGTTTGGTGCTAATTCTGCATCCTCTTCCTGCTGTATTTTTCATAGGGCAATGAAAAACAAAGTAAATCAGAATAAAAAGGGTCCGGTTCTATGTGAAACTAATCAAATCCTCCCAAGGCAGTTGCCAGCATCCTGACCCTTGCTGAGAATCTTCAATATTGCCATGAAAAGTGCAAATTGTAGTTCAAATATGACTTCACTCTAAGTGCATTGGTTCATTTACCTTACCACTGTGAACATGCTCTCATTATAATGTTCAGCTTGATTAGTGTATGGTCTAACATTTAAAAGTGCACTTTAGATAAAAGAATGTATAAATGCATGATTGGTTCCTAATAAATTGAGCAACCTCTTAGTGAACTGTGAGCTGTCTTGTGAGGAACTGTTATATACCAATCACAGAAGTGGCAAACTAGGCAAGAATAGAGAGAGAGTGTGTGTGTAAGCACAGAAGCTTTTTCTCCCATCTTCTATCATACACTAATTGCTAACTTTGTTTGAAAAATAAGGTAGGGGGGCCAGGCGGTGGCTTACCTGGTTAAGCACACACACTATAGTGTGCAAGGACCCAGGTTCAAGTCCCTGGTCCCCACCCACGGAATAGTGAAGCAGGGCTGCTGGTGTCTTTCACCTCTCCCTCTTTCTATCTCCCCCTCCCATCTTAGTTTCTCTCTATCTCCATTCAATAATAAATAAAGTAAAATTAAAAAAAAATTAAAAAATAAAAATAAGTTAGAATTCAAGATAACCTAGTAAATTATTTCATATAGGAATCAAACATGTTAGCACAATATTTTGTACACCATGAATGACCTAACACCTGAAATGGGAAAATTTATAAAAGTATATGGAGAGGGGCTGGGTAGTGGTGTACTTGGTTGAGTGTTCATGTTATAGTACACAGGGACCCGAGTTCCTGGTCCCCACCTGCAGGGGGATCGCTTCATAAGCTGTGAAGCAGGTCTACATGTGTCAATCTTTCTCTCCCCCTCCCTCTATCTCCTCCTTCCATTTCAGTTTCTGTCTCTATCCAATAAATGAATAAATTAATTTAATTAATATATATATTCATATATATTTTCCTCCAGGGTTATTGCTGGGGCTTGGTGTCTGCACTACGAATCCATCACTCCTAGAGGCCATTTTCCCATTTTTGTAGTCCTTGTTGTCTTTGTTGTTACTGTTACTGTTGGATAGGACAGAGAGAAATGGAGAGAGGAGGGGAAGACAGAGAGGGGGAGAGAAAGATTGACACATGTAGACCTGCTTCACAGCTTATGAAGCGATCCCCCTGCAGGTGGGGAGCTGGGGCTTGAACCAGAATCCTTACAGTGGTCCTTGCATTTTGTACCATGTGCGCTTCACCTGCTTGCACTACTGCCTGGCCCTCCACTAGGGAAAAGGAGAAGCAGACTGGGAGTATGGATCGACCTGTCAATGCCCACGTTCAGTGGGGAAGCAATTATAGAAGCCAGATCTTCCACCTTCTGCATCCCACAATGACCTTGGGTCCACACTCCCAGAGGGATAAATAAGAAAGCTAGCGGGGCAGGTGATGGGATACGGAGTTCTGGTGGTGGGAATTGTGTGGAGTTGTACCCCTCTTATCCTATGCTTTTGTCAGTGTTTCCTTTTTATAAATAATATATATGTATATATATATATATATTTTAAAAGTATGTGGAGAAATCTCTTGAATGAGTTTTCTTATTGGTTTCTTCAGCATAACAGAGTCAACTTGAAATGTTAAGACTTTCTTAGTAATGTTAGGCAAATTCTGTTCTACCTCTCTTTAATCCTACTTCTCCCTTGACATTTATTGGTTAAGCATATTTTATACTGTTACAGGCAAAGGCATGGACCTAACAGTCTGTTCACACTATTTAAAAGTAGAAGTCTGTCATCTTACATATGAACTATATGTTACATTTACTGTAGATTACAATCTAAGCATTCTCAGGTGAATGAGGCAAGGTTCCTATACAGAGGATAAATTCAAACAAATTTTGAATGTGGACTTGAAGAGTTCTCATATTTACTTGACATCAGGTAAACCCATAAAAAAAGTTCTGTAATACAAAGACCACTATCAACAATTGTTGACTGAGTGATGACTCAGTGTAAGAGGATTGCAAACAAATAGGAGCCAAGATTCTTGACCACTTGCAAATTACCATGCACTTGCTCCAAGCTACACAAGAAAGAAGAATTCATCAGAAACAGGTGGCAGAAAAGAAGAATTCGTGGAACAGATGAAACTTGAGTTTGGCCTTAAAATAAGTGATTGGGTAGCAACATAGGAGGAGAAGGAAGGAGCTCTACAGCGATGTTGGGCACCTAAATTTCTGTGGTGGAGACAGATGTTGGTTTGGTGGAGGTAAAATGTACTGACCCTTATTTTGGAGAAATGTAGAAATGACAACAAAGTAAATTAAAGTTTCCTCAACAAAAGTTTTATTGAAGTAGAAAAGAGAAAGGGAAGAAAGAAAACAGGGAAAGAAAGGAAGAAAGTAATAAAGATGCAGTTGAGTAAAGATAAACCTGGAGAAGGGAAGAGGTTACTGGGGCAAGGAAGCAGAGCTGTGGACGAGGTGTATGTATCTGGGGGTCACGGAAGAGCCCAGTTGAGACTTTAGGGAAAGTTTACGTGGGAAAACATTGTGACGTGAGAAGCTAAGGACAACAAACTCGTCTAAGAAAGGAAAAGTATTAAAACAAACAAACAAACAAAAAGCCTCAGAGGAAAATGATACAAACAGCAGGAAAAAAAAGAACGTTTTTATGGGTTCACCTGATGCCAAGTAAGTATGAGAACCCTTCAAGTTCACATTCAATGTTTGTTTGCATTTATCCACTGTGTAAGGTGCCTTGCCTCATTCACCTGAGAATGCTTAGACTGCAATCGGCTGTAAATGTAACATATAGTATGGACTAAGTTGTAAGGCATATTGTCTAGGGAGAGATGCCCCAACAGGACAGGTTTTTGTGAATAACAAAAAAAAGAAAAAACAAAGAAAACAAAGAAAAAACAGTGATAAAGAGTCAGTAGTGTGAGGGCAGGGATTCTCTGGCTCTCAAAAATCTTGTCCTTGTGCTTTGCACCTCCTGCGCTTAACATGCTGCGCTACCGCCCGACTCCCCTATGTCATCTTTTGAGTCTAGGCAGAACTTTGGAGTTCCTGCAAACAACAGAATGATAATTCATGACTTATACATCTGATTCTGAGTCACAAAGGCAAAGACTTCTTCTCTCTCTCTGCCCCTCTCTCTCTCTCTCTCTATCACACACACACACACACACACACACACACACACACACACACACACACGAACAGAGAGAAATGCCTGAAGAAATTCAACATTTCCAATTACAACCTTTGATCCTTCCAACTGAGATTCTACCCATGATGAAGAGAGACAAAGTCCCCTTCGATGCCTGACTTTGACCTATAGAATTCACGAAAATAAGAGATGGTCGTTTTCAGTGTGGTAGAGAATGGGATGTACTAATACCTTTCTTGGGAAATGTGGAAATGTAATCTCATGACAACAATCCTGCCAATTAACATTTCCTCAATAAAGTGATACTGAAGCTGAAAAAAAAGGTCACTAAGTTTTAAGATGATTTATTCTAAAGCCATAGAACCTGTGTGTTGTTAATATTTCGGAGGCTCTTGTCGGGCTGGCTTGCTTCACGGCGGGTAACAGAGACGCGGAGACAACGGCTGGGCAGGGAAGCTGTATTTCTTTATTCAGGAACAACGATTCATAAACTAAGACAAACTAATCACCAAACAGAACTCTGCTGTCTCTTTGCGGCGGCACAAGCACTCTCTCTTTCTCTGGAACTCAGGAACTCTCCCTTACTCTGTCACTCTGGAACTCTGGAACTCTCTTACTAGGGAACCCTCTGAAACTCTCCCACTGTGGAACTCTCTCTTACTCTGTAACTCTGAAACTCTCGAACTCAGGAACTCAGGAACCCTCCAACTCTGGCACTCTGGAACTCTCGTACTGGGGAACCCTCTGAAACTCTGGCACTCTCGAACTCAGGAACCCTCTCTTGGGGTTCCTTGGGGCGGGGCCAAGCAGGCCCGCGAAATTAACTGGACTGATCCAATTCTCTTGGCGGGGGAGGGTTAGAACAAACCAATGTAAAGCATACGACACCTGTGACAGCCATCTCTTGATTGCAAATCTAGTAAGCATATTCGTCCTTCTACTGCTCCTGTTCCAATGGCCAGCAGATTCTTTTCTACAAAGAGCCAGAGAGTAAATAGTTTAGTCTTTGTAACTACTATGCCATTTCTGCGTGACCATGAATGAACCTGCCTGTGTTCCAATAAAACTTTACTAAAGCAGGGGGTCGGGCGGTGGCGCAGTGGGTTAAGCGCATGTGGCGCAAAGCGCAGGAACCGGCGTGAGGATCTCGGTTCGAGCCCCCGGCTCCCCACCTGCAGGGGAGTCACTTCACAGGCGGTGAAGCAGGTCTGCAGGTGTCTATCTTTCTCTCCCCTTCTCTGTCATCCCCTCCTCTCTCCATTTCTCTCTGTCCTATCCAACAACGAATTGTGTCAACAAGGGCAGTAATAATAACCACAACGAAGCTACAAGGGCAAACAAAAGGGGGGAAAAATGGCCTCCAGGAGCGGTGGATTCATGGTGCAGGCACCGAGCCCAGCAATAACCCTGGAGGAGGAAAAAGAAAAAAAAAAAAAAAAACTTTACTAAAGCAGACTGAACGCGGCCTAGAGGCCTAGTTTAGTGATTTGTATCTTTTCCTGTCCTTAGAGATAATTAGCAATAGGCCTAATGGTTAAGCAATACAAGGTTGGCCCTGTAGACTACACCAGGAATATAGGCATGACAGAGAGGTCTATGTCCAAGTCCATGTTACCTCAGTCAAAATGAACAAATGATCTGAGGTGATGTACTTCCCCACCCTCCACCCTTATGAACTGAACACCCCCAACCATTTCTATCACCACAGTAGCTAGATAGATCCTTTGAACTATACTAAGTGGGAATCCTTCCTTCCATAATACTTTATTCCTAATTGCCCTATATTGGCTGTGTTCAACACTGTAATCCTGAGGGCTTTCCTCCTAGCTCAAAGCATAACTGATTTATGAAACCCAGTTCCCTATTACTAAGTGCTCAGAATTCATTTCAGAAACCCAACCTGTGCTCTTCACCCATGATAGATAGACCTCAAGGATAGGTAAGAATGCATCCCATAGTCCAATTCCTAATCCTTGTAATACTGTCACCTGTGAGCAAGAGAAAAGTGACAAGAAGACAGGAGAGTACAATGGGACTGTGCTTTTGTTCCTGCCTCCTGAGAGCTGAGCTGCTGTTGGATCCTAGATATCTTTAAGTGCTGATTGTGCAATGATGGTGAAGTAAGCAGTGCTGAGTTCACAAGTTCACATCACTGAATATGTGGGGAAAGAGGCTTTAATGAGAGGCAGAAGCTAGCCAGAAAATTCGCCTCTCCTTCCTCCTGGTTTTACAGGATGCTCTAATAAGGGGATAACTTGGAGAAAAAGGAAAGAAACTCAACTAAGTGTAACAGCAGGAGTCCCTCCAGCAATCTTCTAAGCAGCTTTCTGAGAAGGCCTACCGCCATTCAGCAGAGCCTGAGATAACTTAATGAGAGCAACTGGGATGATGGTTTCCCATGGGCCTTTGCCTGCCCAACATCAACTGGCCACTCAGAAAAAAAAAAAAAAGACAGGAGGGATTTTCCATGACTGTTCTCAGTCCCAGTCCAACTATGTGTGTGTGTGTGTGTGTACATATATATATATATATATATATATATATATATATATATGAGATGTATTTTGTCTCATATAATGAGGTCATTAAAATATAGATAGTAAAGGTTACAAAGGAAAAGGACTTGCAATATTGTTTCTAAAACAAATAAGGAATGAAAACAGAATTACCAAGAGAGTTTTGATTTTGTCAATCCAAAAAAACATGGTGGTCACAGTCACAGACTGGGTAAAGCAAAGAGACCTCAGAAGGTAGACAGAGACCTATGAAATTAACCTCTCAAGTTCCTGAGCTTTTTGGCAGATTAGAAATTTGGCAAGCCCAGATATCCCAAGAAGAAATAGTTTGGGAATCTCTGAATGGGAAAGTTCCTA
The DNA here is from genome assembly GCF_950295315.1 of Erinaceus europaeus. Classification (NCBI taxonomy): domain Eukaryota; kingdom Metazoa; phylum Chordata; class Mammalia; order Eulipotyphla; family Erinaceidae; genus Erinaceus; species Erinaceus europaeus. The sequence continues at coordinate 17,672,510 of NC_080179.1, read as the reverse complement.
TCTTGTTCCCTATCTGTCCAGTAAGTCATAGTGACTTTACAATGAAGCAGTATAGCAATCGGTGTGTTTTGTTTCCAGAAAACACTGGATGCAATGGTTATTTGAGAGATAGCTCAATGAAAAGTTTCTTTTAAAAAATGCTTTGATTTTTAAAAACTCCTTTGATTTATAAAAGGTGCTAGAGTGAATTTTGTTTTAAGTATTACAGAATGAGCTTCCTCAGCATCAGCATTTATTTTTCAGTGCAGAGTGCTACGTTTGGATTGATTGTTTATCTGTTTATCTTTTGTCGAAATGCTGCACTTGTGTTTGGGTATGTAGGGAGCCTCCCTCAAGCCATGAGGCAACTCTGCCTTAGTTGTGAGATCTGGGGAAAGCCACGATCGGTCCCTCAGTCTTCTCACCAGCAAAACAGATCTAATAAAGGAGAAAAGGTGATTTGGCTGTTAGAAGCAAGATTCAGTTAATAGTGTAGTTGGGAAAGTACTTCAGAAACTCTGAAGTGTTTTTGCAAAGTTGTTATCTTGGCGACATTTTGTACAACCCTAAGTAAAAATTACATAAGGAAAGAGTGGGAAATAGAGATGATCTGGTAATAAAGATGGGTTTGTTTTTCTTATTTTTAAGCATTTATATAGCACTTGATACTTTCAGAACATAACAATCTTTTTTTCCTGTGTGACTTTGACAAGTTAACTTCTTACTTTCTGACCTAGAAGCAATTTCCAACATCAAAACTTGGCAGACAGGAAAAGTTCAGAAAAGCAGTTATTTCCCTTGCAATTCACATGGACACTATATCCCCTACACCCCCTACACACACACACACACACACACACACACACACACACACACACACACACACTTCTGTTTACTGAACTAAAGGCAACAAAAACAGATACAAACTCTGGCCACCAACTACATGTACTTCTCTTTTTTACAGAACCAGGTTAAGAACCTAAACCTCAAAACTTATTATGCAACTTAATGTTTTCGGCAAAGACCTGATTTTTCTAAACTATACACAAAGAAAGAAAGAAAGAAAGAAAGAAAGAAAGAAAGAAAGAAAGAAAGAAAGGAAGGAAGGAAGGAAGGAAGGAAGAAAGAAAGAAAGAAAGAAAGAAAGAAAGAAAGAAAGAAAGAAAGAAAGAAAGAAAGAGAGGGAGAAATGGTGGCAGAGGAGGACCTAGTGGAGGTTGAATTGTTATGTGGAAAACTAAGAAATGTTACACACGTATAAACTACTGTGTTTTATTGTCGACTGTAAACAATTAATCCCCCAATAAAGAATTAAAAAGAGAGAGAGAAAAGAAAGGCAAGCCAAGATAAGCCATATTTGTGGGGTTTCTTCTGGAAAAACGAGAGAGGCCTGTTGAAGTCCCATTCTACAATCATACCCCCACCCACCCCCCTTCACCTGCTACCCCCACACTCCTTAAATAGTTACTTGCTTGCCATCAGCTGGCTGAAAGGTTGCAGGTCTAATACTGACACTGTAATCTAAGGTCTCTTAAACTCAGCCTGCAATCACTAATACCATAAAATCAAGCAAGTTTTCTGCCTCTTCTATTTTCTGGAGATAGAGGCTTACATTGCAGACCATGTGCATCCTGTGAGTACCCATTCATTGGGGAAACTGACGATCCTTCCTAGCCGACTGAATCCACATGGATCCCAGTCACTTTCAAAGCCAGCAACAAGCAGCTCCTGACAGCTTTCAACCTGACGCTGTTGACTGGCTACGGAAGAAGGGCAAATGCTAGAAGAAGAAGAATTGCAGACCATCTTGAAGAAGTAAAACACAGGGGGGCGATTGGTGGCACACCCAGTTAAGTGCACGTAGTACTATGCCCAAGGCACCGCACAGGACCAGGCTTGAGCCTGTGCTCCCCATCTGCAGCAGAGAACTTTCAAGAGCAGTGAAGCAGGTGTGCAAATGTCTGTATTTCTCTTCCCCTCTCTATCTCTCCTTCCACTCTCAATTTTCTTTTTTTTTAATTTTTAAAAAATTATCTTGATTTATTTATTGGATAGAGACAGTCAGAAATCGAGAGGGAAGAGTGAGATAGAGAGGAAGAGAGACAGAGAGACACCTGCAGCACTGCTTCACCACTTGTGAAGCTCTCCCCCTGCAGGTGGGGACCAGGGACTTGAACCTGGGACCTTGCACACTGTAACATGTCCATGCTCAACCAGGTGTACCACTGCTCCCCCCCCCCAATTTTCCTCTGTCCTATCAAATAAAATATATAAAAAGAAAAGGGGGAAAATGGCCTCTGGGAGCTGTGGATTTGTAGTGTCTGCAACACTCCTTGGAGATAACTCTGGCACTAAGTAAACAAACAAACAAATAAATAAAAGAAGTAAAACACACATAAAGCATTTTTTTATGGGCTACAGGGCTACACATGTGCAGACCAAATCCTGTTCTGAACTGGAGATATCTGGGGCCCTGGACTGTGAGTTTTGTTGGGGCTTGAACTGAATTGTAGCAAGACTGGTTTGGGCTTGTCTTTTCCTCTTCTGGACTGGGCCCAGAGAGAAAACCAGGGGCCTAGTTCTCAAGTGGGAAAGCTCCAGACAAGACAGTTCACAATGGTGACAGGCCAGGGCAGAGAGGACAGGTCACAGCATGCCAGGGAACACGAGTGGCCTTGGGGACTCCTTGTGGAAGTCCATAGCTGGCTTACTCCGTGCAGAAGTTCATGCTAACATTTAGTTTTTCTTTTCCTCCATGCAAGTGACGTCTGTAAATTCTAGTCAATTTTACTACACATTAGATCTCACAGCCGGTTAGTGAATTAATCAAACATCAACAGTGCTTAGGGAAGCGAAGGGAAAAGCCTGAGAGCAAAATAACCCGGCATCTCTGTGTAGCCAAGTTAGGGTTTGGCTTCACGAGTTAGAGTTTAGGCAGTAGAAAACATCAACGGCACAACATGAAAGATGCAGGTTTGAAAGAGATTCCGGGGAGCATCTGACCAATCCCTGAGTCCATGTTGTAGGCCAGGCAGAGGTCAGAGAAGTTCATTTTCTTTCCAAGTTTTAATGGAAAAGTTGCCATCTGGCATTTGTACACTTAAACTGAAGTTTCTCTTTTTCATATCTACTACTTCCTTCTCAAACAAACAAGCAAGGCTGGGATTTCTTATTATGATCTACTCCCACCCCTACCTCACCCCCCCCCCCAAACTATTGGAATATATTGACTGGGAAATAGGTCAAAGCTGTGAGCACCTGGAACACAGTGGCTCAGTGACGTAGATGCTCATTTAGGATCAGTTGTTTTTTTTTTTTTTTTTGTTAGTGATTTAATACTTATCAACAAGATTATAAGGTAACGGGGTATAATTCCATACAGTGCCCACCACCAGAGTTCAGTGTCCCATCCCCTCTATTGATAGCTTCCCTATTCTATATCCCTCTGGGAGTATGGACCCAGGATCATTATGGGGTGCAGAAGGTGGCTTCTATAATTGCTTCTTCACTAAGCAAGGACATTGGCAGTTTGACCCATACCCCCAGCCAGATCAGATTGTCTTTTTTATCCTATTTTCTTCAGTTTCTTCACCCAAAGTTTTTATTTTGTTGTTGTTGTTTGCAGATTTTAATGGTGACCTAGACATTTTCTTAGTTTCTTAGTCTGCTTATATTCTTTTTCTTGTTGTTTTTGTTTTTTAATTTTTTTAATATTTATTTATTTTCCCTTTTGTTGTCCTTGTTTTTTTATTGTTGTAGTTATTATCGTTATTACTGATGTTGTCCGTTATTAGATAAGACAGAGAGAAATGGAGAGAAGAGGGGAAAACAGAGTGGGGGAAAGAAAGTTAGACACCTGCAGACCTGCTTCACCACCTGTGAAGTGACTCCCCTGCAGGTGGGTAGCCCGGGATCCTTCGTCGCTCCTCGTGCTTGGCGCCATGCGTGCTTAACCCACTGCACTACCACCAGACTCCCAGTCTGCTTACATTCTTTAGGAAGATCTATTCATTACCTCACTCGATAAACCAAACATTTTTTGAAGGTTTGATGAAGTTGCCAGGCACAGTTCTCAACACTGCCGTGAAGTGAAGGCCCACCTTCCTGGGTTCCCTTCAGAGCTTTGCTGCATCTTCCAACTTCAGGGACCTTCCTCAGTGGACTAACACAGTTCTCATTTTCTCTGGACCTTTAATGTATCTGAGCACTGAGCTAGCCAGTCACGACAGAAGTAAATAATTCTATCCCGTTCAAATTCTGTTGAGTCTTCCTACCATCTCTATTTTCTTACTGGTTTTTAGTTGACCATTTCTTTGCACCCCCTAGCGCCTATATTCCTCAGTAACTCAGGATATGTGCTCTTAAAAAGCACATAATATTACCAAGACATGAGAAATCTGAATGTATCTCTCAGTCCTGTTTAGTGTCCATATGCCAACTCAAAAGGAAACTTGTTCAACTGGGAATTGCCAAGTGGGCCTAACCTGGAAGTAGTTTGGGAAGATAGGTTCTCTACTACATTGATTTGCCTTCTCAATGTAAAATACAGTGTGAATTAAGTATCTATTAAAGAAAACAGGGAAAATCTGATAATCCAGCTGAGCTGATGCCTTAAAGTTGAGGGTGATGGTGCATATCCCTATATTCCTGCAGAAACTGGGGTCACAGACAAAACAAAAACAAAAAACAACCAAGAAAGACTATACTTCATATCTCTTTCTTCTTTTCCAGGCCTTGACATGTGGTCCAGGGAGTTGGTTCACATTAGAGCTCACAGCCTGCATTCATATGGTCCTGGGTTTGCTTACCGGCATTTCGGAAAGGGATATTACAGAGCATCTGTCCCTCTGTCTTTGTCTTTATCTTTATTTCTCAGAAAAGACAGACACAAAGTCTTATTTATTTATTCTTTTTAAAAAGTTTTTATTATTTTTATTTATTTATTGAATAGAGACAGCCAGAAATTGAGAGGGAAAGGAAAAATAGTGAGGGAAAGAGACAGAGAGACACCTGCAGCACTGCTTCACCACTTGAAAAGCTTTTCCCCCCTGCACGTAGGGACCAGGGACTCTAACCTGGGTCCTTGTGCATTGTAACATGTGCGCTCAACCAGGCACCCTATTTATTTATTCTTAAACCTTGACATGGAGGAAAAACACAAGTGCCACCATAGCAAACCCTCTGGATTCATCCTAATGGGCCCTGCCTGAGTTATGAAGGCTTATCAGGAAGCTGGCTCAGCTTCCGGGCCTGGTGGACACACGCACAGCCACTTCACTTTAAAAGGGATGTTTCAATGTTTCTTAGCAAATCTGAAAATAAAGGGGGTAATTTTACACCTTTATTTCTTTAAACTTCATGTGTTTTAGAAAGATCAAACCATCAACGAGTGACCTGTAATGATCAAAGTCACTCATATTAGGAATGTCACTTGCTTTGTCACTTCAGACCTCTAAAAACAGAGGTAATGCTATTTCCTGGAGGCATTTACCTTTCCCCAAGATGGCCCCAAAGTTTTCTTTGGTTGACAGTGATAAATTTCAGGGAGTGATACTGAAACAAAAGATACTGGTCTAGAATTGTGATGAATCTGTTTTCAAATTGGCAAAATTTCTCTCTGTGTGCCCGGGCATCTCTGCCCAACCCAGGTGACTCACTGAGGTCCCAGAGGTATTACCTAGACTTACTTCAGCCTTTCTAAGCATGACAAGGGTCCTTGCCCTGTCCCTTCTGTGTTGGCTCACTATATGTATAATCATAGCTCAAACTGACAATAGAAGCATGTCAAGCAAAATCCTTGTGTGTGAAGAAAGTTGTCCAAAAGGTGCTGCGTGCCTATATGCCCACTCAGGCCCTTGCATGGAGACACACGCACAGCCACTCCACTTTAAAAGGGATGTTTCAATGTTTCTTAGCAAATCTGAGAATAAAGGGGGTCATTTTCTGCCTTGATTTCTTTAAACTTCATGTGTTTAAGAAAAATCAAACGCACATTTGGAGGACAGCAAAGCACATCCGCCACAATACCCCAGCACCGCTGTTACTATTCAACTTTTTTTTTCCCTCTTCAGTGAGCTTTGCATAAAGCTTACCCAAACCCACATGGATTTCTATAATATCCAAAAAGAATGACAATGAGTGATGCGATGTAGGTGGAAACCGCCTGAAGAAACCTAAATTGTACCAGGGAAAAAAAATTGACATTTTAGATTTTAAATGTTACACAGTTTTTATAAAGCTTCAGTCAATTTATTTTATTTATTCTAATGAAGAGCATTACAACTGCTTTACTGCACTGAAGCAAGCATCGATCACATCATTAATCACACCTTGTGAATAGCCACAAATCAAGTTCTAACAGCAAGCACTGAATCAGGAGCAATGAAGCATAAACTCCTTCACAATTTATGATCTCTCCAATTGCATCTTTTCAACCATTAAATTGCAAGATACCATAAATTTTTATCTTCTTCACTTCAGTCACATTATTGATTCTGCCGTGTGAAATATAGAAGCGCTGTAAATCTCAAAGATTGAATTAAATTTAAAGTCTCGACTTCTGAAAAGAAACCTAACACACTGCCATGGCTGTTAATTTACACGGAGGAACAAATGGTAGAAACATTAAAATTTAAATGGACAACAGGGATTCCTAAAAGTCATAGGACTGTCAATTCTAGTCCTTGTCAACCTTGAGGCCTTTTTATTATTATTATTAATTCAAATTTTAAAATGTAAAAAATAAAATCAAGAAGTTTAAAAGTGGAGGGAGGTAGGTGATTCACAGGAGCTAAGGGAAGTACTGAAAGCTTCCTCAGTGAGGGTAGCTGCCAGCACTAGAGGTTTTAAAAGGCAGGATAATATTGATGTCACCTGCCCATCCACCCCATAAGGAAGGTCCAGAAGAACCCTGATTCCCTTGTTCAGGACTCCTCTGGTTAAAGTGATAATGTCAGGGGGAAGCTTCATAAACAATGAAGCAGTGTTGCAGGTGTCTCTATTTCCCTAGTTCTATCTCCTCCTTCCCTCTCAGTTTCTCTGTTTCTATCCAAAATATATATTGCTTCCAGGGTTATCTCTGGGGCTCAGTGCAGGCACTAGGAATTCATTGCTCCTGACAGCCATTTTTTTCCGTTTTATTGGAAAGAACAGAAAGAAACATAGAGATAGAAAGAAAGGGAGAGATAGAAAGGGGGAGAGGAACATGATGCCAACTGGACTTCACTGAGCAGACAACCTCACCAATGTGTCCTGGAGCCCCGAGTCACCAGAGGCCCACCCCACTAGAGAAAAAGAGAGACAGGCTGGGAGTATGAATCGACCTGTCAATGCCCATGTTCAGCGGGGAAGCAACTACAGAAGCCAGACCTTCCATCATCTGCACCCCATAATGACCCTGGGTCCATACTCCCATGGGATTAAAAAAACATAGGAAAGTTAAGGGAGGGGATGGGATACAAAATTCTGATGGTGGGAATTGTGTGGAGTTGTACCCCTTTTATCCTATGTTTTTTTGTCAGTGTTTCTTTTTTATAAATAAAAATAAAAAGAAAGAAAGAAAGAAAGAGAAAAAGAAGGAAGAAGGAAGAAGGAAGGAAGGAAGGAAGGAAGGAAGGAAGGAAGGAAGGAAGGAAGGGAGGGAGGAAGGAAGGGAGAAGGGGGGCCAGGTAATAGCGCACAGGTTAAGCACACATAGTGTGAAGCACAAGGATCCTGGTTCGAGCACTGGCTCCCCACCTGCAGGCGGAGGGCTCACTTTACAAGTGGTGAAGCAGGTCTGCAGGTATCTATCTTCCTCTCCCCCTCTCTGTCTCCACCCCCTCTCAATTTCTCTCTGTCTTATCCAACACAACAGCAGCAACAGGACAACAATAACAGCAACAACAACAACAATGGGAAAATATGGCTTCCAGGAGCAGTGGATTTAGAATAGGCACCAAGCCCCAGTGATAACTCTTAAGGCAAAAAAAGAAAAAAGGGTGGCAAAAAAAAAAAAAGAAAAAAAGGATGGGGGGAGAGAAACAGAGACACCTGCAGACCTGCTTTGCTGCTTGTGAAACCTCCCCCTGCAGGTGGGGAGCTGGGAACCTGAGCCTACATCTTTGCGCTGGTCCTTGCACTTAGTACTATGTGCGCATAATCAGGTGTACCACTGCTTGGCCCCCAAAATAAACATTTTAAGTGATGATGTCATGGATGGTCCCTGAGCAGTTGTGCTCCTTGCCTCCAATTGCTACCCTGAATCCTAACACATCTGCTACCCTATTGTGCTTCTCTGTGCCCAGGATGCTGCCCTGGCCTTTGCCTTTTAAGGTCTCCTTGCTAACTTCCTTTGAGTTTGGCCAATAAATGACTAGCAGAACAGCAAACAACAGTATGAGGGCTACGGTCTTACTTGCCCCATTCCCCTCCTTCTCTGATGCCCAGATCTGGACCACCCTCGGACCATGTGTGTATGTGAAGGAGAGCAGGTGAGGCTCCTGAGCCCACCCTCCGCGGGGTTCCACACTCTTCCCTCCCTTTGTCCCTTCGGACCCGGGCTAGTAAAGACATCTCCATGCTGTGTCTCTACAAGTGCCTCCCCAGCTCTTAATAGTGTCCTTTACCCTGTCCACAACTCTGTAAATAGATTTTGGGGTGTGTGTGTTTTCTTCATTCTAGTCTCTTCAGTCAAACATCTGTATGGGATTTTGCTTCCCACTGGAAACTTCAGGCTACAGAGAAGATCTTAAAAGCTCCATAAAAGAACTGCCCACAGCCCAACCTTGTAGTAAAAACCAGAGATTTCACACACCCCCAAATGGCAAACTTTTAAAAGTAAACCCAGACCACCTACTGATCAGGAAATGCAAATGTCCATTTGGATGTGAGAACTAGCTGCACTTAGTACTATGTGCGCATTATCAGGTGTACCACTGCTTGGCCCCCAAAATAAACATTTTAAGTGATGATGTCATGGACGGTCCCTGAGCAGTTGTGAAAGAAAGATGTGCTTTGTAGCCATAAGTGATACAAATGCCCTATCGTGATACATGGTCCTTTCTATAAACCATCAGACAAGTGAAGATTTTCTGATCGCAGAGTATAAGGAAGGGGCTGCTGAGAAAAGACTGGGTTGGAGGAGGAAGGAGGGCCTAGTAAAGGTAGAGGTAGCCCAGGACTGGCTGTTCTCTCATGTTCCAGAGCAAACACAAAACATGTGAGTTGTGATCTAAGAAGACCCAAGTATATATTCCTCTGCACACACATATATACATACGCTTCAGGTATAGACATAAGCACATATGTAGGCAAGTCCAGAAATTTCTATTCATAAACAAATGCATACAAATACACACACAGAGAGATTCTTCCCTGTACCACAGTGATAGACTATCATACGCAACCAGATTTTTTTTCACGTAAGTTTGCAGAGAAGCATGCTTATACACTGCTGAGGAACACTGAGGTTGCTCCCAAGAGCTTGCTGTTCCAAAGCAACGCTGGACATGATCTCATTATGCCATTTTGCAGATCCTTCCTAGTAAGGTTGATCACTAACTTTTCAGTTAGCTCACAAGGTGATGCAGGTTTCCAAGGCTGTATACATTTTAGGGGAATAGAGTCACCTCTCTTCAGCTCGTGCACTTCACATTTTCTTTGACAGAAAAAGTATTTTCATGAAAACAGAAACAACTGGCATTGTTGTTGAATTCACATGCCCATATGGCAACAGGCAGCAAGAGATAAACAACAGTTTCTCCTTTAAAGAGTTAGGGGCCTCCCCACCTGCAGGGGCGGGGGAAGCTTCACGGGCGGTGAAGCAGGGCTGCAGGTGTCTCTCTGTCTTGCTGTCTGTCTAGCGCCCCTTTCTCTGAGTATGGTAAAGATTGTGCAAAAGAAAGAGGGAGCATAGGCAGTATGGCACCTGGCACCTGTCAGTGGCAGAGACATATTAAAAGACTATTCCTTCCATTCTCCTTCCACTCACTTGAATTCCAGGTTCTTAACTTCTCCAAAAGCATAAAAAGGTGAATTCTAGACAGACAGACTTCCTTCTGTTCACCATCATGATGATTAACACCTGAAGAGCACAGGATATACAGAAGGCAGGACTGAAAAAAAAATCAAGAAAACAAACAAACAAACAAAAAGCAAGAGTTACTGCGTTACCCTTCCCAAAGACTTACTGGGATGACATGGCTCACTGGGGCTTTCCAAATTGAAAATACACTTTCTCACAACAAACATGATCTCTAAATGCTTTCACTTTCCCTTTTCCATGGTTTGGCATATAGTAGGCACACAAAATCCAAATTTCTAGAGCAGAAAAGAAGTGATAAAATATTTATGTAGAGGCTGCAAAATTCTATATTCTCTGGTGTGGTGTTCACCATTTAGAAAGCACAAAATCTGAGTTGTGATTGAATTAACCAGTTTTAAGACCCTTCCAATCTACTAGACTCCAGGCCATAGTCAATCAGCTGTGAAATAAAGAAGGGGAAGCACACCTAGTTTGTTCTAGAAAAGGTAAAATCCACTGGATTCTGGGCCGGTGAAGTTAGAAATGGATTGATTACACCTATACTGGAACCCACAGCAAGGAAACACCAAGAAGTGAATTAGGCTAGATCTATCTACATCAAGTATATATGTTTCCAGCTGTTTTCTTAACAGTTTCCATACATTTACATTGTTTTCTTTCAGTTTCCATACATTTACATTTACTAAGCCAACTCAAGAGTCTTCACGTAGTCAGTTACATTAATATATTTTCCAAGTTATCTAGTATTTGTCTCCCACTCCTTATATTTTAAATCACCTTTTCTATTCTGGTTTGTTCTAGATCTTCTGTTGCTTTCAGTTGTTTCAGTCTTAGGTCATCAAACCTGAAGACATCAGAATAATGTGTATTGTTTTGTTTTGATTTGGTTTGTTTTTACCAGCACATGGCTCTACTCTGGCTTATGATGATTCTGGGGATTGAACCGTGGAATCCCAGGCATCGGGCAGAAAAGTCTCTTGTGTAAACTGCTATGCTGTCTACCTGGCCCGACACACATTTTTACATGGTCTCTAAAACCATAAATCTAATTTTGAAATTCCAGAACAACCCTAAGATCTTTGAAAACTTAATAACTCTATAAAAACATTCACATTATTCCAAATCATATGATTAATGTGGCATCTTTCCATGAACATTCAAATGACTTTATATATATGACTCTGTAACAGCCAGAGAGAGAAAGACAAATACCATGTGATTTCACTCCTATGTGGCATATAGTGAAAACATTCATGTGAATAAACTAAATAAACTGTAGCCAACTGTGGGGTGATAAACAAGTTAACTGTTAGCAGAAGGAAAGGAGGTGAGTCTATCAGGACAAGAAAAGCAAGTGTGTGGTGAAAAACAGAATTCCATTTCAGTGATGAACTTAATATAGTATATACATGTGTTGATTTTTCACTTGCATAAACCCCTGGAAATTATTGGGTATAATAATACAATACTATCAAATAAATTTTTAAAATTGTTATCTTCTGGGCTTTACCTCTCTGGGCTGACTTTTACAGATAAAAAGAAAGGGAGGTAGAGATTTGACAGCATTGAAGCTTCTTCAGTGCATGGGGACTGGAGTCTCAAACCCAGATTGGTCATGGCAAGATAGGTACCATCCTAGGTATGATATCTTTCCAGATTTGAAAAATATTTAAATTAAATGAGGTTTTTCTTTAATTTTTTTTATCTTGGAACTTTCCAAGTATAAAATCTTTCTATTTATTTATTAAGTCAGTCCATCCAGCAAGCTTATATATATATATATAGAGAGAATATATATATATAGAGAGAGATTATATATATATATATATATATATAGAGAGAGAGAGAGAGAGAGAGAGACCAGAGCACTACTCAACTACTCAGCTCTGGCTTATGTTGGTGCAGCTGATTGAACCTGGAACGTTGGACCCTCAAACATAAAAGTCTTTTTGCATAACCATTATGCTATCACCCTGGCTCTCATAAAGTGTTTGTAAGTCTAAGACATATGAAATCAAAGAGACCACACATCCATAGATCCTTCTCTGCATGGAAGGTGTGACTTAAGAGAAGTATGGCTCCAAACAGGGAGACACTCTGAAATGGCTCTACCAGAAGTAAGAGTTACTGCGTTACCCTTCCCAAAGACTTACTGGGATGACATGGCTCACTGGGGCTTTCCAAATTGAAAATACACTTTCTCACAACAAACATGATCTCTAAATGCTTTCACTTTCCCTTTTCCATGGTTTGGCATATAGTAGGCACACAAAATCCAAATTTCTAGAGCAGAAAAGAAGTGATAGAATATTTATGTAGAGGCTGCAAAATTCTACATTCTCTGGTGTGGTGCTCACCATTTAGAAAGCAAAAAATTTGAGTTGTGATTGAATTAACCAGTTTTAAGACCCTTCCAAGCAAATTTATCCCCTCAGTATCACTGCATTTTACATATAATTTATCCTACCACAATTCCTGAAATTCTTTCAAAACCTCAGAGCAAGTACCAAATGACACTTATCCAGGAATCATGAAGCATTGGCTTTGGATATTATTCTCAGGTCCTCGCCATCAAGGCAAGTGAGAATTCTCAAAAAAAAAAATAATAAAATAAAATAAGTGTTCCCTTTACCATTTTTTACTTGTAGTAAATGTAATTGAATCCTACCCTGGGCAGGAGCATCTGGCCTTAGGTTATCCTGTGGAGTTTCTTTTAAAAAAAAAAATTTTTTTTTGGTCTGGAGGGCACATTTCTTATTCTATGGGTCAATGAAATAATCAAAACCTAGTCCCTGGGGAAGAAATTTTACAGCTCTCATTTATTTGATCCACAATCTACTAAACTCCATGCCATAGTCAATCAGCTGCAAAATAAAGAAGAGGAAGCACAGCTAGTTTGCTCTAGAAAAGGTAAAATCCACTGAATTCTGGGCCGGTGGAGTTAGAAGTGGATTGATTAAACCTGTACTGGAGCCCACAGGGTTTCAATGAAAATGTCCAGTAGTTGGAAGCTCATTCATTTATTTTGCTCACAAACAGAACTGTCTTTTGAGTTGAGGCGATGAATTCTAGTTAACCAGGCATCCAACCCAGGCAATGGTGGGCATTGACAGCCTCAGATTATCAGAAAAGAACAGCAGGAAGGTAATGAAGGGACAGCACTTTCGAAGCACTGGGCCGAGGTTCACAGAGAGAAAGTGCCAGTTCAGAGGCCCCCACCACTGCCCACGGCCACCCAGGGCCATCTCCTCTGTGACCCACCCTTCTCAGCCCTCACAGCACTGGCTGGCCCATCAATTGATCTCTAATACCGGCCCTGACTAATGTAATTGGAATGTCAAAGAATAAAATGTGGTTAGTTATATGTTATTCTCTCGCTCATAAAACTCACCCTTGGACAGAGAGAATTAGCCTTTGATGAGGACTGTCGCTGAGCTTCCAGAGAGCTCAGGTTCACCAGGAGACATTTGAAGCATTGCAGGCTCCAAGGTGAGCATGAATTTCAACGAGTGGAACAAGGGTCGGCAGGTTCTTGGACAATTGTATAGCCTGGGGTTTCTGACTTCTAGCCAGTCCTTTGAAATAGCCACCACCCAAGGAATCCTAATGTCCTAGTTTACCCACCAACAGCCACCACTTGGCTGAGATGGCAGTAGGGAAAGGAAGCCTCCCTCGGAGGATCTGTCTGAGGACACCACACTCCTTAGCCCAGTACTGCTGGAATTCCAAGCCATAGAGCACAGTCCCATTGGCATTGTAGCGCTGTTCTGCGGCTTCCAGGAAGACAGGAACCCACTCCCTCATTGCTGCAGACCCAGGAGAGCTCAGTACTGCTCTTGGCACATGCTAGGTACAAACCAGTATTTGTGGAGTCATCAAATGAACTCTTCAACTTTCAGGGGAATGTGACCTAGACTCCAGTGACAGCAGTGGCATGGGTGTGTTACAGTTACTGACTCTGAGTTGGAGAGAGAGAGAGAGAGAGAGAGAGAAATGCATTTGTTTTGCCAGATTTTTTTTTTTAATTTATGACCATATAGTTGCTGTGTGGAGTGGTAAGATAGTGCTGAACCTGAAGCAGGGTGAGTGTGTGTGATAATATTCAAGTTTGGAAATGATAAAGATAGGCACCAAGAGATCATATACCTGGTAGGGCATGCAACTTATCAGGCATCAGGTTCTGACTTTGAGTCCCAGTACCACATGGGAACATTGTGACAGTGGGGGGGAGGGGTTTTCCATAGATGGTGGAGCAATGCTCTGGTGCCTCTCCCTCTCTTTCTGTCTCTCCCTTCTCACTTACTCTCTCTGTCTCTCCCTCTCCCTCTCCCCCCCCTCTGTCTCTGAAAAGTCTGGGGAGGTAGTATCCTACATACAAGAGCCCTGCACACAGAAGCTCTATGAGTTCACAAGGTCTCTGTAGGTCCAGATCAACTGGGCATTAGCATGAGCACAGGGTGAGTACCTCCAGGCTCGAATACAGTTCTGCACAGAAAGTGTCAGTGTAGGAACCCCTCTGCTTTTGAGAGGAGTAGAAAGCAAATTCAAGAGCAGAGGGCCTGCCCCACTTCAACTCTGCTATAGATTTCTCTTGTGGGTATATTTAGAGATACTTGCTCTTAGAAAACCCATAAAGGTACTCTAAATTCATCTTTCTTCAAAAGTAGCTGTAGTTTCTTGCTAATTTGAGCATGAAATGTTTTTTCTGTCTAGCTTAAGCTGCTTCTGTGAGTCACCAAAGTTGGAGTGGGTTACAAGAATGTCATAACGGGTCCTCCCATCCATTCTGAACAGGCCTAGGAAAATTCCTGGAGAGACAGTAACTGCCTATTAAAGCATGATCGACAGGTGCTTTGTCCAGTAGCAAATGAGCCCGAATGAGAAAGGTTGGAACTCCCATCAGCAAACAATGAGTGTTTACAGGATGAAACCAGTTCCCATTATATAAACAGACACATCCACCAAAAGAACACCTTCAAAGGCCAGTGATAAGTATCTCAAACTCACATCCCTTATTGTATGTGTAAGATGAATACATAATTACCATTGGTGAATTTCAAGTGTAATTATTTTAACACCTTTTTTTTTAAACTCCAGAATTAACCAATTCTGTCCTCATAAGACTTTTGGTACCAAAAATAAAGTGTGGGAGAGATCTGAAAATCAAGTGGAGTTTCATGTTAAGAGACTGTATCCCCAAATTTTTAATTGTCTTTGAATTTCAATCACTTACCTGATTGTGGATGGCCCAGACACTTGAAAATGCAAAACAGATCTCACATGGTTCAGGAGGAGAGTCTAGGGGAGTATTCTGGGCTGTCAGGAGACAATCCAGTAATGAGTACAAAGTCTTCACGAAAGACAAACAGAATAAAAGGGCTGTGTTAAAATTACCGCAGCCTTGCATAATAGCTGAGCCGCAAAGATACTGCAGAAATGGTAATGAGTACGACAATGCTTTGAACTTGGAGTGTTTTTATTTAAAAGATTTTAATTAACCATAAAATGAACATTAATCCCTGGAACTTGAAAAATAACAACATGCCATTGTATTGCTACAAGCAGAAAGGTAAGAAAAAGGACAAGAAAATATTATCTGCGGCCATAAGCCCTTTGAAAAGAGAGAGAGAGAGAGAAATTCAGAGCACCAGCTAGAAATAGCTAACATGTCCACTTTTAAAATGGTCAACTTATAGTAGTAGTTTATTATATTTTAAATTTTTCAGTGCTTACATTCCTTAGAATTCAGTTGTAGTCAAGGCTCTGGTTTCACAAGCTAAGTTAATTGAATGAAATTTTTATTCACTTAGAATTTATATTCTGAAAAAAGTACTTCTTGTTTCAATTATTCACAACATTTGGGAAATCCAGTGATCCAAAGACATCAATAATCAGTTGCCTCTTTCAAAATAGCAAAATCATGAGCAGAGCTAAGAAATTAGCCTTTAAATTTCCGGTAAAGAAAATGCAGCCACACCAAGTTTGCTACCACTGATAAAAAATGTCATTTATTCCTAGAAACCTATGCACTTCCAAAACTGAACCAAGAAGAACTACAAAATCTAAATGCACCAATCACAGACAAAGAAATTGAAACCATTATTAAGAATCTCCCCAACAACAAAAGTCCTGGACCAGATGGCTTCACAAACAAATTCTACAAAACTT
Source organism: Erinaceus europaeus (assembly GCF_950295315.1). Classification (NCBI taxonomy): domain Eukaryota; kingdom Metazoa; phylum Chordata; class Mammalia; order Eulipotyphla; family Erinaceidae; genus Erinaceus; species Erinaceus europaeus. Next base: position 17,656,339 of record NC_080179.1, on the reverse strand, counting down.
TCAGGAAACAGTTAATACCCATACTTCTTAAGCTATTCCATAAGATTGAAGAAACAGGAATACTCCCTTCCACCTTTTATGAATCCAACATCACCCTGATACCAAAAGCTGATAGGGACAGAACAAAAAAGGAAAACTACAGACCAATATCTCTGATGAACATAGATGCCAAAATATTAAACAAGATCTTGGCCAACCGGATACAGCAACACATCAAAAAGATTGTTCATCATGACCAAGTGGGATTCATCCCAGGAATGCAAGGCTGGTTCAACATCCATAAGTCAATCAATGTCATTCACCACATCAATAAAATCAAAGCCAAAAACCACATGATTATCTCAATAGATGCAGAGAAAGCCTTTGACAAAATCCAACACCCATTCATGCTCAAAACTCTACAAAAAATAGGAATAGATGGGAAATTCCTCAAGATAGTGGAGTCTATATATAGCAAACCTACAGCCAACATCATACTCAATGGACAGAAGCTGAAAGCATTCCCCCTCAGATCGGGGACTAGACAGGGCTGTCCACTGTCACCGTTACTCTTCAACATAGTATTGGAAGTTCTTGCCATAGCAATCAGGCAAGAGAAAGAAATCAAAGGGATACAGATTGGAAGGGAAGAAGTCAAGCTCTCACTATTTGCAGATGATATGATAGTATACATAGAAAGACCTAAAGAATCCAGTAGAAAATTACTGGAAGTTATTAGGCAATATAGCAAGGTATCAGGCTACAAAATCAATGTACAAAAATCAGTGGCATTTCTTTATGCAAACACTAAATCTGAAGAAGAAGACATCCAGAAATCACTCCCATTTACTGTTTTAGCAAAATCAATCAAATACCTAGGAATAAAGTTGACCAAAGAAGTGAAAGACTTGTATACTGAAAATTATGAGTCGCTACTCAAGGAGATAGAAACTGATACCAAGAAATGGAAAGATATCCCATGCTCATGGATTGGAAGAATAAATATCATCAAAATGAACATTCTCCCCAGAGCCATATACAAATTTAATGCAATACCCATCAAAGTTCCACCAAGCTTCTTTAAGAGAATAGAACAAACACTACAATCATTTATCTGGAACCTGAAAACACCTAGAATTGCCAAAACCATCTTAAGGAAAAGAAACAGAAATGGAGGCATCACATTCCCAGACCTTAAACAATATTATAAAGCCATCATCATCAAAAAAGCATGGTACTGGAACAAAAATAGGCACACAGACCAGTGGAACAGAATTGAAAGCCCAGAAGTAAATCCCAACACCTATGGGCATCTAATCTTTGATAAGGGGGCCCAAAGGATTAAATGGAAAAAGGAGGCTCTCTTCAATAAATGGTGCTGGGAAAACTGGGTTGAAACATGCAGAAGAATGAAATTGAACCACTTTATCTCGCCAGAAACAAAAATCAACTCCAAATGGATCAAAGACCTAGATGTCAGACCAGAAACAATCAAATACTTAGAGGAAAACATTGGTAAAACACTTCCCCACATACACCTCAAGGACATCTTTGATGAATCAAACCCAATTGCAAGGAAGACTAAAGCAGAAACAAACCAATGGGACTACATCAAATTGAAAAGCTTCTGCACATCCAAAGAAACTATTAAACAAACAGAGAGACCCCTCACAGAATGGGAGAAGATCTTCACATGCCAGACATTAGACAAGAAACTAATCACCAAAATATATAAAGAGCTCAGCAAACTTAGCACCAAAAAAGCAAATGACCCCATCCAAAAATGGGCAGAGGAAATGAACAAAACATTCACCACAGAAGAGATCCAAAAGGCTAACAAACATATGAAAAACTGCTCTAGGTCACTGATTGTCAGAGAAATGCAAATTAAGACAACACTAAGGGGGGTCGGGCGGTGGCGTAGTGGGTTAAGCGCATGTGGCGCAAAGCGCAGGGACCGGCGTAAGGATCCCGGTTCGAGCCCCCGGCTCCCCACCTGCAGGGGAGTCGCTTCACAGGCGGTGAAGCAGGTCTGCAGGTGTCTATCTTTCTCTCCCTTTCTCTGTCTTCCCCTCCTCTCTCCATTTCTCTCTGTCCTATCCAACAATGAATTGTGTCAACAAGGGCAATAATAATAACCACAACGAAGCTGTAACAAGGGCAACAAAAGGGGGAAAAAAATGGCCTCCAGGAGCGGTGGATTCATGGTGCAGGCACCGAGCCCAGCAATAACCCTGGAGGAGGAAAAAAAAAAAAAAAACATTAAAAAAACTAAAAAATAAAAAAATAAAAAATAAAAAAAAGACAACACTAAGATACCACCTCACTCCTGTAAGAATGGCATACATCAAAAAGGACAGCAGCAACAAATGCTGGAGAGGATGTGGGGACAGAGGAACCCTTTTACATTGCTGGTGGGAATGTAAATTGGTCCAGCCTCTGTGGAGAGCAGTCTGGAAAACTCTCAGAAGGCTAGACATGGACCTTCCATATGACCCAGTAATTCCTCTCCTGGGGTTATACCCCAAGGACTCCATAACACCCAACCAAAAAGAGGTGTGTACTCCTATGTTCATAGCAGCACAATTCATAATAGCTAAAACCTGGAAGCAACCCAGGTGCCCAACAACAGATGAGTGGCTGAGAAAGCTGTGGTATATATACACAATGGAATACTATGCAGTTATCAAGAACAATGAACCTACCTTCTCTGACCCATCTCGGACAGAGCTAGAAGGAATTATGTTAAGTGAACTAAGTCAGAAAGATAAAGATGAGTATGGGATGATCCCACTCATCAACAGAAGCTGACTTAGAATATCTGAAAGGGAAACTAAAAGCAGGACCTGATCAAATTGTAAGTAGGGCACCAAAGTAAAAACCCAGTGGTGAGGGGTAGACATGTAGCTTCCTGGGCCAGTGGGGGGTGGGAGTGGGCGGGAGGGATGGGTCACAGTCCTTTGGTGGTGGGAATGGTGTTTATGTACACTCCTAGCAAAATGTAGACATATAAATCAGTAGTTAATTAATATGAGAGGGGGAAATCAATTTTATGTCTCAAAGTTTCTCAAAAGACAAACTGAATCTTTTTAATATATAGGCTATGTATTTGATATGCGGACTCTCTCAAAAGACCAAGTAGATTAGAAGCATCCAATAGCACAGCTATATACAAGATACTGGGTACTGTACAGCAAACCATAACAAAGGGACTTTTCAAAGTTAACCCAATTAACAAATGATGTGATGATAATATTAACTATCGATTGTCTTTTTGAACCCTAAGACAGCAGGAACCTCACATCTTCACTATAGAGCCCCTACTTCCCCCAGTCCTGGAACCCTTGGATAGGGCCCACTTTCCCGTATGCATCTCCCAATCTAAACCAAATAATATTGCATCCACCGATCACAACCTAACCAAAGCAACGATTGCCACCTCAACATGCTTCACCTCAGACTGTATCCAGAGACTCCACGTGTGGAATGACAACCCTTCAGCTTCATTACTCGGGTGAGACCTTTCCTTTTATAGTACACTCTAATTTCATCTCAGGTAGTTCACTTTCTAACAAAGTCCCATAACCTAGATATACACCAGTTTCTGTGAGAGAGAGCGTATGTGCACACGTATCCATAAACTACTGCAAAATATATACCTGAAAGCAGAAGTACACTAGAGTTTGCAGTGAGTACCTCCCTAACACTTCCTCTCCACTATTCCAAGCTTGGGATCCATGATTGCTCAACAAATTGTTTGGCTTCATATGTTAACTCTCTTTTCAATCACCAGGTTCCAGATGCCACCAGGATGCTGGCTAGGCTTCCCTGGATTGAAGACCCCACCAATGTGTCCTGGAGCTCAGCTTCCCCAGAGACACACCTTACTAGGGAAAGAGAGAGGCAGACTGGGGGTATGGACCGACCAGTCAACGCCCATGTTCAGCGGGGAAGCAATTACAGAAGCCAGACCTTCTACCTTCTGCAACCCTCAACGACCCTGGGTCCATGCTCCCAGAGGGCTAGAGAATGGGAAAGCTACCATGGGAGGGGGTGGGTTATGGGGATTGGGTGTTGGGAATTGTGTGGAGTTGTACCCCTCCTACCTTATGTTTTTGTTCACTAATCCTTTCTTAAATAAAAAATTTTTTTAAAAATGTCATTTATTTTAATCTACAACATATATATATATATATATATATATATATATATATATATATATATATGCCAATGGACAGGAGTCAAGGTTTACTATTGCGTAAGTAACAGGAAAATTGACACCAAAACACAAAAATATCTAAAGACTCCTCTGTAGCAATCAAACACCTACATAATGAAAGGTAGAAGGGCAAATTGATATTATAAGTAAGTTTGCCATATGATCTCACACAATTCTTCCCAAGTTTACACTTCGGATGCAGTTCTCCAAGGTCTACAACTGTCATTTCTACTGTCATTGATGCTCATATGTTAGCTAGATCACAGAGCTGCAAGCTCCAGTGGTCCAGCATCTGGCTTCACAACCTGTACCCTGTCCTGACCCCCTTTCCTCTATCAGTGCACCATTGTTACAGCTGGGCTAACATATAGAAAAATTATGGATTATTTTGATGGGAGTTGGGGCATGCTGGGGCTCCAAGCCCATCTTACAAAGAGCTAAATGCTGCCAAGCTGCAAGAGGTCAGCTACATGTGAAACCACCCAAAACAACCAGGAGGTACCCAAGAACAAACTGTGAGGTGGCAGAGCTCATGGTCGAGTTTGTTCTGCCAAGAACAAGCAAACTGTCTTACTCATGGAAGAACTAAGCCATAAATAAGTGTCACCTACTGAGGGGGAACAAAGCCCACTTGTCAATTACTGCAGGTGGAGCAGGCGCAGAGAGAAGACATGAGTGACCGAGGTAACACCCCTCTTCATTATAATGTCATTTTAATATATTTACATTGCAGTTTCTCCCATCCCGGGTTGTTTCTTTAAGCATTGTGGGTAGGCACACACGCACAGGGTACTAGTAATTATATAAGTCCCAACCTGCCAATCAATGATGTAATCTCAAACTCCTCCCAAATTTTTACTTTAAAACACACCTCGCCCTGTACTTCGGGGCCCATCTCCTTCCTTTCTGAGGCAAGAGTCCTCTCATTTTATGGACTACTTTTGCTTACTAGCACTGCAATAAAACTTGTTTTGCTTCGTACTTCTGTGTGTCAATCTTCAGTTCTTTTCTGATTGTCACAAGGACTGAAGTAGCTTCTTCTTCTTCTAGCGTTTGCCCTTCTTCCGTAGCCAGTCGACAGCGTCAGGTTGAGCCTGATGTAAAGTTTCGAGACCTCCTTTGAATCTGGAAAGGTGGCAGTCATTGACTATGTGGGTTATTGTCTGTAGCCGCAGGGGCAGTTCGGGTCGTCTCTGGCTCCCCAGCGATGGAACATAGTGGCTCCATGGCCTGTTCGATAGCGATTGAGGAGGGCCCAATCATAACGTGCTAGGTCAAAGCCGGGTTGACGCTTGCAGGGGTCTGTGATGAGGTGTTTGTTCTTTACCTCAGCTGACTGCCAACTCTGTTTCCAAGAGTCTGGAACAGAGAAGTTCAGTGTAGGCGTAGGGGACCAGAGACGTCAAGCATTGGACAGGGTGGGCGAAGATATCCACGTATATTGGCAGGTCCGGTCGAGCGTAGACGTGGGAAATGAACTTAGATGATGCTGCATTCCGACGAATATCTGGCGGGGCGATGTTGCTAAGAACTGGCAGCCATGGAACCGGGGTGGAACGGATGGTTCCAGAAATTATCCTCATGGCGGAATATAATTTGGAATCGACCAAGTGGACATGGGGGCTACGGAACCATACTGGGGCACAGTATTCTGCAGTGGAATAGCATAATGCCAGAGATGATGATCGTAGTGTGGAAGTGCTCGCAACCCATGAGGAGCTGGCCAGTCTTGCAATGATGTTATTCCTCGCACCCACCTTTGCTGCAGTTTTTATGAGATGTTCGTGAAATGACAGGGTGTGATCGAGAGTAACGCCAAGATAGACTGGCTGGGCTTCATGCCGGATACTCGTATCGTCAAGCTGCACATTAAGCTCATGTGAGGCCGAGGCATGGAGTAGATGGAAAACAGATGATACCATTTTTGCAGTGCTAGGGATTAGTCGCCATTTTTTACAGTAATCAGATATCAGAGACATGTCTTTCGTGAGTGTTTCCTCAAGGATGTCAAACTTGGATGCCTGAGTTGCACAGCAGATGTCATCGGCGTAGATGAACTTCCTTGAAGAAGTTTCTGGAAGGTCATTGACGTAAATATTAAATAGCGTAGGAGCCAGAACAGAGCCCTGGGGGAGGCCACTTGAGACAAGTCTCCATTTGCTAGACCAGATGTCACCCAGATGCACCCGGAATCTTCTGTTTTGGAGAAGAAACGATATAGTGTTGGCCTCCCATGGAGGCAGACATCTTGAGATCTTGACTAGGAGACCATGGTGCCAGACCATGTCATAGGCTGCTGTGAGATCAACAAAGACAGCACCCGTCTCTAAATTCTTCTGGAATCCATTTTCAGTGTAAGTTGAGAGGGCCAGGACTTGTTCGCAGGTAGATCTTCCTGGGCGGAAACCAGCTTGGGCGGGTGATAGGAATTTCTCTGTAAGAGGAGAAATACATGACATAAGCAGCCTCTCAAGGAGTTTGTAACACACGGAAAGGAGAGAAATTGGTCTATAGCTGGCAGCCAGTGTTGGGTCTTTCTTTGGTTTCAAAACAGCTATTATCTTTGCACAACGCCAAATTTTGGGCATAGATTCGGATTCCAAGATGTGGGTCAGGAATGTAGTGAGCCACTTCTTTGTCGCGGGGCCTAAGTTAAGAATGAGTTCTGGGGTGATGTTATCATAGCCAGCAGCCGTTCCCGGTTTAACCCTCTTCAAAGCGTCTTCCAGTTCAGACAGTGTAAAGGGAGAGAGTTTTGGAGATGGACAAGATAAACGGAAGTGGGATGACCACTCATGGGAAATTTCTCTTTTCCAGACTGGGTCGATCTTAGCACGTCCAACTTGAGTTAGGTGACTGGCCACTGAGTTTGGAGATACGGGAGCATGGGAGACGGGAGGGGGTTGGCTACTGGCACCCAGTCTGTGAAGAAGCTTCCAGGCCTTCCTACTTGAGTGGGTGAAGTTCAGACTTTCTGTGAGTTGTTGCCAGCGGGCTTGGCGTGCTGCATCCAGGGAGGCAATGAGATGGTCAGCCACATCTGGGTCGCCCGACTCATCATACTGCTTTAGTAGTTGCTCGCATTCAGCATCAAGACAAGGCGTATAGTTAGCACGTCTCCCACGAGGAATGGCTTGGGAAGCTGCTTTGAAGATGGCTTGGCGGAAGCGCCTGTAGAAATCTTCAGAGGGGATAGAGTTAATTGGAATTGCAGGAATAGATTTGTTGGTAAGATCACTGAACAGACGCCAGTTTGCTTTCCGAAAGTTCCATCTTAGTTTCTCCGAGCACAGAATCAGTGGGAGCTGGAGACCAATGTGAATGATAGCTGGGCGGTGATGACTGTGCGGGAAGATCTTGAGAACTTGTCTCGTAGCGGGAAAGGCTTGGCTGTTGACTGTGCTAATCCAGCACAGGTCGGGTGATGAGTCTTTATTCCATCTAGCACTGTGAAAAGAGCCTGGCTGTTTGGGATCGTATAATAGGGAGAGGTCATTCGCTGAAGCCCAGTCAGCTAATACAGAGCCGTCAGCACGAGTGGAGGAATATCCCCAGTCTTGGTGATGACTATTAAAGTCTCCAATGTAAACAGCTGGGTGATTCGGGCTAGGCAGGACCTCATTATCCCATGAGGCACTGGGAGGCTTATATACGTTGACGAGCTGAATAGTTCCAATAGTAATGGAGTTGTAGAAGGTCAAAGAGGCCATATGGTAAACGTCCCAAGATACGATTTGGAGTAGATGGCTCGGCCGTGTTTAGGATGGAGATTATAGCATATTAAATCGAATCCACTGATGGTGGTGAATCGAGCAGCTTCATCGACTGCTATATGTGTTTCTTGTAGGCAGATAACATCTGCCTGATGCTGTATCGCCAATTGACCAATAAGAACGCGTTTGGCAAAGGACAGCCCCTCAACATTAAGTTGGAGGACTCGAAGAGCAGGACCAACAGCTTGAAAGCTGTCAGGAGCTGCTTGTTGATGGCTTTGAAAGTGACTGGGATCCATGTGGATTCAGTCGGCTAGGAAGGATCGTCAGTTTCCCCAATGAATGGGTACTCAAGTACTGAAGTAGCTGTAAACCCCAGAGTCTACAAGACTCTTTCATGTAAAATTTTGTCATTGCTGCCCCAGAAAGTCCTCTGTACCTAATATTTCACATCTACCCCTGATATGCACCCTGCCTATCTCACATCATGTATCACTGGCATATACTCCAAGAAACTTTTTTAAATTTCAGTTGTTAATTCTTAAAAAAATCATATTTATTTATTATTGTATAGAGATAGAGAGAAACTGAGAATGGATGGGGAGATAGGGATAGAGACAGAGAGAGACACCTGCAACCCTGCTTCACCATTCGTGAAGCTTTCCCCCTGCAGGTGGGAGCCAGGGGTTTGAACCCAAGTCCTTGCTCACTGTAATATGTGCACCTAACCAGGTGTGCCATTGTCTGACCCTCCAAGAAACTGAAAAAATCTTTCCACTACCCAGTTTCCTTTTGTTTCCAGTCTTTTCCCCTAAGAAATATTTAACAAAACTCTCATACCTAAATATCTCCATTGCCTACCAAACAAATGCCCACACTCTTCACACTCCAGAGTCTTGCCCAACTTTCTGTCTCCTGTTGCTTATTACAAATAGCTCATGGTTGGCACACACTGAGTTTATTTATTTATTTTGGGTCATCTTCAGAGCCTCACCACTATGGACTGACTTTTTCAGAAAGAATGAGACAGAGAGGCAGGGGTTACAGGATATCACAGATGCTTCCTTCGGCCAGGCTTGAGCCTGGGTTTTGCGCATGTCAAAGCTGCATGCTGTCCAAGTGAGCTAGTTTTCTGGCCCCACATTGATTTTCTCAACATTCCTTGTGTCCAATAATTGGTGTTCTTTCACAACTTCAGTTGTATACGTTGGGACCCAACTGATTCTTTGACTGGGCTAAAAGGGCCTGTGTACAGTCTCCTGTGCTTTAAGGGACTCCTGTCTCGATTGCCCACTATTCTCCCACCAGGCCTGGGGCTCTGTGAGGCCACAGTCCTGTGTCTGTTCAGAAGCTATAGATCAGATCCTCTTTTAAAAGTCCCTCTGTGTACACAGGGCTTCAGGATGGCCTACCCAAGAACCCGACCCTGTGACTAGGGTCTATGTGGGCTTCTTCCCATGTGCATCCTCCAGAGGGCAGCCCATACCACCAGCCAGACCACTCTGGAGTCCTGGGAGTGGCCAGGACTCAGCTGTTTGGAGCAAGTGGGGGAGGGTATAAATAGTGTCTACATAGTGTTCAGAAGACCCCTTGTAATTCTGTACACATCTGGGGATGGCAAAGGAAAAAAAAAAAAAGGAAAGAAGGCCCCAGAAAGGCAAAGCAGGAACATGAACCGGTTCACCCTATATTACATTCCAGAACAGAGTGCCTCAGAGTTGCCAAGGTTCAAACTCTGAGGTTGACCTTCTAGTCATTGTGCAGATGAGATTATCAGGGTAGCAGGACTGACTATATTTTATCCATCCTTTTATTAACTTGATTTATAACTTTCAAATATTTAGAAATTGACATTTGAGCGTCTTTTGTGCTTGTGTTCTGAGCCTGCAGAAGACACTGAGGCCTGTTTTTCTTATTCTGCTGTCATATCTTTCTTCCCATGGCTGCCTATTGAACTCCTACTTGGCCTTCAAAACACTTTGTAAATATTACCTCTCCAAGGATGCCAGGCCATCTTTTTCTAAGCCAGCTATCACATCTGCTTGAGACTTTTGATACAAACAGCAAGTGGCACTGTTTAGTAATTGCACCTGCAAAAAAAAAAAAAAAAGTAGCTATTTCTCCTCTACCTCTTTCTTCTTTTCCTCTTTTTATTTTTAAGATTTATCTACCTATTTATTTTTTGTGCTTATTTATTTTAATGAGATACAGAGTCAGAAGGGAAAGAGGACATATAGGGAGAAGCCCGAGTATCGCTCAGCTCTGGCTTATGGTGTTGCTGGGACTTGAACCTTGCCTTCTCCTTGTCTCCTTACTTCTTCTCTTTCTCTTCATCTTCTTCCTTCTCCGCCTTCTGTTTCTACTGCTCCACATTCTAGACCTTCTTCAGTAAAGCTGGGGATGAGAGAGGAGTGCAGCTGGCCTTAGACATGCCTGGAGACAGGCGGGTGGTGTCCCGCGAAGTCTGCAGAGAATGTGTTCCACATCCCCTGCAAGCTGCGTCTGTCGAGTGTGCACATGATGGAGTGTGGCCTCACCACACTTCAAAAATGCAAGACCAGGAGTCTAGACGCTCTGTTTTTCCCTACACACATGAACATTTGACTGGTTTGTGAGTTTTCTCTGCGATAGTTATATCTCTTCCACAAAAGGCTGATTTCTTGATACCAACTCCAAATTCCCCGGTTTCCTGGGACTCTGATGGAATGCCAGAACAATAGCTCTCAATATCTTTCTCAGGCAGGATAACCCCTTGAGAGAATTAACCCCCTTTTATATTGTTGTCTTTCTCCTATTCAGTCAGGAGCAGTCATTGCTTTAGAGAATAGGGGGTAAGAGAGAGAAGACTGTGCTACCTCAGAAACCTTCCCATTGGCTTCTAGCAGCCTTAATTGCTGAAGAGATTCTGGAAAAAGAGAGATATAGATCAAGTGTTGAAGTGCTTTAGGACAAAAACGCACACTTAGATTTGGCTCTTTCCTATTGATATAAAACTTCTTGAACAGAATCTCCTGGAAAGAGCAGAAGAATAAAAACAGCAGGTAAGGGATGGACTGGAGCACAGAAGACACGGGTCCATCTCCTACATGAAACCTTAGCCGTGATGAGACTTAGAGCCTCTGTGGAACTATGCTAAGCATCATATGAGTGGTGGATAACTTCTTGTGTGGTAAAAGAGGGGTCCTCAAAGAAGCCCGAACCACCTGCTGGGTCTGAAGCTAGCACTGTGTCATGAACGAGACTGTCCTAGGCATCCCGCAGAACCATTGAACAATCTAAGGTGATGGCAGGAAAGGCAGGAAAGAGTCAAGGACCACTTACTTGTATAAGAATCCGAAAATTAAGCTTGGCGAAAATGGCAGGGTCCAACCTCTGACAGTCACATGGTGGCATAGCCAGTTGGAAGACAGAGAGACACCATGTTTAAGGAGCCTTGTTTCTTAATTTAAAAAAAAAAATGTTATCTATCTATTGGATAGAGACAGCCAGAAATCAAGAGGGAAGGTGGTGATAGAGATGAATAGAGACAGAGGGACACCTGCAACACTGCTTCACCACTCCCAAAGCTTTCCCCCTGCAGGTGGGGTCCAGGGTCTCAAACCCAGGTCCTTGCACATTGTGACATGAGAGTTCAACCAGTTGTGCCACCACCTGACCCCCTTAGTTAATTGTTTTTCTTTTTTCTTGATCATAATTTATTTCCTAGTCAACCTATCTGAGAAACTATAAGCTATGGGTATGTTGGAAATTATTTCCCCACCAAATTAGACCTGCTCTTCAGATGAGATTGCAAGGTTGCCCAAAGAAGTGAGAATTAAAAGCTCTGTCAGTAGTACATTGTGGTAATGTGAGCTGAATGCATGCCAGGTGGGAGGCGGCTGAGCTTGGAGTTACTGCAGCAAGTGAGGTAACAGGAGACTCAGTCCAGGGCTGGGCCCTGACCTAGACAGCTATCCTTTAGCACCAAGTCCTGAACACAGAGGCCTAAACACATCACGGGGCATCTTCGAGGGCATGGATATGGGAATGAGTGGTACAAACAACCTGAGGATGTTTTTGTTTTGTATTGTTTTTAATTTTATTCATTTTCCCTTTTGTTGCCATTGTTGTTTTTTATTGTTGTTGTAGTTATTATTGTTGTTATTACTGATGTCATCATTATTAGATAAGACAGAAAGAAATGGAGAGAGGAGGGGAAGACAGAGAGGTGCAGACCTGCTTCACCGCCTGTGAAGCGACTCCCCTGCAGGTGGGGAGCCCAGGGCTCGAACCGGGATCTTTTTTTTTATTTATTTAAGAAAGGATTAATTAACAAAACCATAGGGTAGGAGGGGTACAACTCCACACAGTTCCCACCACCCAATCTCCATATCCCACCCCCTCCCCTGATAGCTTTCCCATTCTCTATCCCTCTGGGAGCATGGATCCAGGGTCATTGTGGGTTGCAGAAGGTAGAAGGTCTGGCTTCTGTAATTGCTTCCCCGCTGAACATGGGCGTTGACTGGTCGGTCCATACTCCCCGTCTGCCTCTCTCTTTCCCTAGTAGGGTGGGTCTCTGGGGAAGCGGAGCTCCAGGACACATTGGTGGGGTCTTCAGTCCAGGGAAGCCTGGCTGGCATCCTGATGACATCTAGAACCTGATGACTGAAAAGAGAGTTAACATACAAAGCCAAACAAATTGTTGAGCAATCATGGACCCAAAGCTTGGAATAGTGGAGAGGAAGTGTTAGGGAGGTACTCACTGCAAACTCTAGTGTACTTCTGCTTTCAGGTATATATTTTGCAATAGTTTACGGATACGTGTGAACATATGCTCTCTCTCACAGAAACTGGTGTATATCTAGGTTTTGGGACTTTGTTAGAAAGTGAACCACCTGAGATGGAATTAGAGTATACTATGAAAGGAAAGGTCTCACCCGAGTAATGAAGCTGAAGGGTTGTCATTCCACACGTGGAGTCTCTGGACACAGTCTGAAGTGAAGCATGTTGAGGTGGCAATTGTTGTGTTGGTTAAGTTGTGATCGGCAGATGCAATATTATTTGATATGGATTGGGAGAAGCATATGGGAAAGTGGGCCCTATCCAAGGGTTCCAGGACTGGGGGAAGTAGAGGCTCTATAGTGGAGATGTGAGGTTCCTGCTGTCTTAGTCGAACCGGGATCTTTAAGCCGTTCCTTGTGCTTCATGCCATGTGCACTTAACCCACTCTGCTAACGCCTGACTCCCTTTTTTTTTTTTTAAATAATGCTTAAATAAAACCATTGAGATTTCCCCCCATTTGGCTATTTTCCTTTGGCAGCAAAAACTATATTTGAATCACTGCCTTCTCACCAAATTAGGCTACTGGCTATGAAATTCTGCTAATAAACTTTGTCATTGTCATATTTTTATGAAAGGGCAGCTAAGAGCACTGCTTACCAGGTCCATGGACCTGCTTTATCACATGAGCAACCCGGTTTGAACTCAGCTCCTACCACACTGGATGAGGCATTTCCTCTGGCTGTCTGTTTTTCAGTCTGAAAGAATCAGCTCAGAGTAGTGAAAAATAAGAAAGAAAGAAAGAAAGAAAGAAAGAAAGAAAGAAAGAAAGGGAGAGAGGAAAAAAGAGAGAGAAAGAAAGAAAGAGAGAGAGACAGAGAAAGGAAGAAATGGAAGAAGGAAGAGAGGAGAAAGGAAGGAAGGAAGGAAAGAAGGAAGGAAGGAAGGAAGGAAGAGAAAAATAAGTCCAAAGTAGCTATTTCCTTAAGGAAATTACATAGTTGCCAGAGACTGCAGGGCAATGGCCTTGGGCTGCAAGGTGACCCCTCTGCCCAGAGCACCAGCAGCAAGAGGCTTCCAGCTCCAGCAGAGTGAAGTTCTTGTCTTTTTTCTTTTTTTACTTGCATGATAACTTAATCATCTCTCCCCTGTCCGTTCCCCACCTTCCTGTTGATAACTTGAGGAAAAGAAAGGGTCATTGCTCAACATGAGGGGCAAATTGGCACGATGAGACTCGAGGGCAGGCTAGGGACTGTGTGTGCCCTGGAGAGCTCTGACAGCTGGGGAGGAGCACCTCCCTGCAGCCCGCGCCCTTCTCCCGCCTGCGCCCTCTGTGCCCCAGCCCCAACCCCAGGCCTAGAGAGCCCCGCGCCCCCCGCGCCCCCAGCGTCCAGCTCGGCAAGAGCAGCCTGCTGTCAGTTAACACAATAGCACGCAGCGGCGGTGAAACAATAGATTTTGATTAGAAAAAACACTAATGCGGTATCTATTTGTTAATTGTAGACTCTTAACGATCTCTGTCAAACGTGGAATTCTTTTTTCAAATTTCAGAGAGGTAATCACAGCCTCCTAAATTCGGGTGCGAGCCCTTAGCCATTCAGGCTTTTGTTCCCTTAATGTGCAGAGGGCTGGGTGGGGGTGGGGTGGGGGGCGAGAGGGACGTAATGAGGTGCCTCTCCCAGGACACTTGAGAAAGCAAGTGAGGAGCTCACAGTTGGCCTCGGGAGAGACTGAAGAGAAGCCTCTGAAAGTTTTTGATCTAGATGTTTACATTTCCAATTTCAGCCGAGAGCAAATGAGAACACACACACACACACACACACACACACACACACACACACACACACACACACACACACCACCCCAGGTTTTGCTCTTATTACAGTATCTGCTTTTTACTATCTTCTGAATTTTCACGCCTCGTTCACTGAAATGAAGAAAAGATAAGCACACTGCTTAATGAGGAAGTCAGGAAAGTATAAACCAGAAAGAGAATTCTTAGGGGCGGGGGAGGGGGGCGTTGTGTTTGGGGTGGTCTGCTGGGAGGGTGCAGGGGAAGGCAACTCGACATCAATTTAAAAATCTACCATAAAACAAGAGCGTGTAACCGTCACTAAACAGGGAGCACAAGAGAGTGCAGTAGAATAATTCTGATTTATTACCATTTGGGGGTGGGGGCTCGGTTTAGTCTGTGGTTAAGAACCTGCTGAGGGTCAAACAATTCTGGTGAGATCTAACAAATAGCCTGGGCGGGACTGCCTGGTGTTGCTTTGCCTACAGAATAACGGGGGTTTGGGAGCAATATCTCATTCTTATACAAGAAGGACCCAGTGCACACATTACAATGCACAGGGGCCTGGGTTCAGTCCCCCAGCCCCCACCCGTGGTGGGGGCAAAGGGAGGTTTCACAGTGAAATAGGGATGCAAGTATCTCTCTCTCTCCTCAGTCCCCCCTCCCCTCTTAATTTCACTCTGTCCTAAAATATATACACATATATTAGGACACATATATATTTATTAGGATCCAAGTACACTGATCCTAAACTAGTGACAGAAAGGGGACACAAAAAATTAACATAGGGGTGAGGAAGATAGCATAATGATTATGCAACAGACTTTCATGCCTGGGGCTCTGGAGTCTCAGGTTCAATGCCCACCACCACCACCATAAGCCATTCTACTGTGCAGTGCTTTAATAGAAAAAGAGAAAGAATACAGCTTTATTGGGAGTCGGGTGGTAGCACAGCTGGTTAAGTGCACATGGCACAAAGCGCAAGGACCCGCGTCAGGATCTGGGGTCGAGCCTCCAGCTCCCCACCTGCAAGAGAGTCGCTTTGCAAGCCACGAAGCAGGCCTGCAGGTGTCTATTTTTCTCTCCCCCTCTCTGTCTTCCCTCCTCTCTCCATTTCTCTCTGTCCTATCCAACAACGACGACAATTAAAAAAAATAATAAGGCAACAAAAGAGAATAAATAAATATTTTTTAAAAAGAAAAAGAATACAGCTCTATGCTTAGTTGTTGAATTTGTTTTCTACCGTAGCTCCAGGTTTCACTCATGTTGGAATCAAACAGGACAGAGAGCACAAGGCTCTTTGAATTGCTTGCAAAAAATCCTCTTGGGTTTAGGAATGTTTGACCCTGTGTTTTCCCACCTGTGAGTGGCATCATCTGACATTCTTCCTGGATCCAAGGACTCAAGTGGGGGGGTCTGAAAAAGAGTCGCAGTGTCCCATGGTGGACGGAGATGACAAATCAGTGGTGGGTGAAGTGTGCTGGGACTTATCTTGGGGAGATGTGACACTAAGTCTGTGACAACAGCCTAGCAAAACATTTCTCAGCACAATTTTAAAAAGGAAAAAGGACAATAAAAATAGCTCTTTAGGAAAATGTGTGTAACGCAACAGTTTGTGGTCATGAAGCAGAACAAAAAGGGCCAGCTGCCAGAAAGTCAAACTCCATCGCACTGGTCTTCCCAGGGAAAGGGGAGATCTGCTTTGTGATGTGATCCAAAGCTGGAACTCAACTACCACAAATCAAGCCCCCTCCTCTGAACACCACTAGCTGTTTATGTGGGTGGGAGTGGAAAAGAGTGAAAAAGCAAAATAGGAGCTAGATCTGGGGACAGTCAGGGAGAGGTGAAGTCCCCCATGTTTTCCTGCCTTCCACGAGAACCATTGCTCCCCTAGAACCAAGCTTTAATGGGTTCAACTACCCTCCATTGTCCCACATCTACGCTCGACCAGACCTGCCAATATACGTGGATATCTTCGCCCACCCTGTCCAACGCTTGACGTCTCGTCATCCAATCTGGTCCCCTACGCCTACACTGAACTTCTCTGTTCCAGTCTCTTGGAAACAGAGTTGGCAGTCAGCTGAGGTAAAGAACAAACACCTCATCACAGACCCCTGAGAGCATCAACCAGGCTTTGACCTAGCACGTTATGATTGGGCCCTCCTCAATCGCTATCGAACAGGCCATGGCCGGTGCGCCGCTATGTTCCATCGCTGGCGAGCCAGAGACGACCTGAACTGCCCCTGCGGCTACAGACAGACTATGACCCACATAGTCAACGACTGCCACCTCTCCAGATTCAAAGGAGGTCTCG
The DNA here is from genome assembly GCF_950295315.1 of Erinaceus europaeus. Lineage (NCBI taxonomy): Eukaryota > Metazoa > Chordata > Mammalia > Eulipotyphla > Erinaceidae > Erinaceus > Erinaceus europaeus. Next base: position 17,639,564 of record NC_080179.1, on the reverse strand, counting down.
AAACTTTACATCAGGCTCAACCTGACGCTGTTGACTGGCTACGGAAGAAAGGCAAACGCTAGAAGAAGAAGCAAGGAGGAAGGTCATTAAGAAGGGGGTGGGACTGGAGTCTGAGGCTGTTCTGTGTCCAGACTCCAGTACCACTTGCTAGAGTTCAGTTCAACCCAAGTCATCAATCCGTGGCCATCCTCACCCCCACGCCAGCCCAAACTCAGATCCTTTGGGGCTCAATTTCAGTGGCACATGGAATTCTGCTTGAGGGGCTTCTCGGATAGCAAATACAAGATAGAGGTCTCCGTCCCAGCTCAGCATCAAACACCTTAGTGCTCTCCTGGAGGTCCTGTGTCCTCCTTGGAGTTGAGGGACCTGCTAGAAGGAGACCCCATCAGGTGAGCTCAGACTTGCTCAGTATTTGTAAAGGTACCCACCTGCCAAGTACCTTTATAAGTACCTGGTGGGGATACCATTTATAGGAGACTGAATAGATCTAAGGAAAGGAAATCAAATGCCAATAAAGTCATTTTTCCCATCTTTTTTTAAATTATTATTATATTTAGGTACATTTTTCTTTTTCAATTTGTTAAAAATATTTATTTCCTTTTTGTTGCTCTTGTTTTTATTGTTGTTGTAATTGTTGTTGATGTCGTCATTGTTGGATAGGATAGAGAGAAATGGAGAGAGGAGGGGAAGACAGAGGGGGAAGAGAAAGATAGACACCTGCAGACCTGCTTCACCGCTTGTGATGTGACTTCCCTGCAGATGGGGAGCTGGGGGCTTGAACCAGGATCTTTATGCCAGCCCTTGAGCTTTGCGCCACCTGTGCTTAACATGCTATGCTACCGCCCAACTCCCTCTTTTTCAATTTTTAATGTCTTTACAAACTGGTATTGTGAAGGCAAAGGGACAGGTTCCCTCCCGTTATGACTTGACCAAGTGATCAAAACATCAAATAGATTAGCAAGATTTAAAAAAAAAAAAAGGACCAGTTTTGGGGCTGGGCTGTGGTGCACCCAGTTAAGTGTACACCTGCAGCAGAAACACTTCATGAGTAGCAAAACAGGTCTGTAGGTGTCTATCTTTCTTTCTCTCTCTCTATCTCCCTTTCCCCTCTCAATTTCTCTCTGTCCTATTGAATAAAATGTTTAAAGGGGGGGGGGGTGATGGCTGCCAGGAGCAATGGATTCCTAGTGCCAGTGCTGAGCTCCAGCAACTAGAGACAAAACAACAAAAAATGAGGTCAGTTTTATTAGAAATCTATAGGAAATTCACAGAAAAAGTGAGAATTTTGATTTCACTAAGGTAAAGAAAGGTCTATATCCCAACTTCAGGAATGAGACAAGGGCTGAAACTTGAAGGAGAGAGAAGGGAGGCTCCTATGACGAAGTGAAGGTGACTCGTATAACAAAGACTGAATGTTCTGTAATTATGTGCTTATTGTACTATAAATGTGTGTTTCTCTGATAGGAAAGTGATTTCCAGAAAATTCTGGATAATATCACCAATTTTCATTCTCTTGGTTAGTTATAGGAATGAGAAATGTTTCTTGGAACCTGCTGGGATTCAATTAACTTTCCCTCAAATTAATCCACTTGACAAGTGGCACATCCTGGAGGCTAGAGAGTCCTGTTCTGGGTGTGTTCAGTCTCATCATTCTAACAACTTACTAAAATGTAGCCTTTCCACTGGATATTACAATCATTCCCTATGACTCTGTATCTGAGCTCTTGGTTCTATAATCTGAGCTACGCTGATTGCCAATAAAACATAGCCCATATTTATAATTGAGTAATTTTCTTAGTTTGCTTCCCATCCACAGAAGCTCAACTTCCACAATTCTATTCAAATTTTATAAAGTTCCCCTGCAGTTCACATTGTTTTTGTTTACTATAATACAATTCTCTTAGAATCCTAAGTCTATCATGAATTTTATTCAAGTATCATCAGATAAAAATGATATCCAAAAATATCATCTAAACAAATTCTTCTTTAATTTGAGCTACTAGTGGGGACAGTGGAGAGAAAAATTCTTCAGATTCTTATAAACTATGTTGCTTATTGAAATTTGTGATTTACATGCTTTGGATGTCTTACGGTCTTTGATCTGAGGGGTTCAGTTGGTGGTGCTCTGGGTTAAGCGCACATAGTACCAAGCACAAGCACTGTGCAAGGATGAAGGCTCGAGACCCTGGCTCCCCACCTGCAGAGGGTGGGTCACTTCACAATCAGTGAATCAGGTCTGCAGGTGTCTATCTTCCTCTCTCCCTCTTTATCTCCCCTCCTCCTTCCTCAAATTATCTCTGCCCTATCCAATGAAATGGAAAAATGGCCTCCAGGAGCAGTGGACTGGTAGTACAGGCATGGAGCGCCACAAACAACCCTGGAAGCATTAAAAAAAAAAAAAAAAAAAAGTCTTTCATCTGTCTGAATGTTTCCGTGAACTGCCTTCCTGAGACTTTAAAAAGCTATCTTTTTATTGTTATTTTATTTTTTATATTTATTTTCCCTTTTGTTGCCCTTGTTATGGTTACTGATGTCATTGTTGTTGGTTAGGACAGAGAGAAATGGAGAGAGGAGGGGAAGACAGAGATGGGGAGAGAAAGACAGACACCTGCAGACCTGCTTCACTGCTTGTGAAGTGACTCCCCTGCAGGTGGGGAGCCGGAGGCTCGAACCAGGATCCTTACGCCAGTCCTTGCGCTTTGCATCACATGCACTTAACCCACTTAACCCAAAAGCTATCTTTTTAAATTATTAGTTTAAAAAATATTTCTTTATTTATTCCCTTTTGTTGCCTTGTTATTTTATTTTAGTTATTATTGTTGCTATTGATGTCATTGTTGTTGGTTAGGACAGAGAGAAATGGAGAGAGGAGGGGAAGAAAGATAGACACCTGCAGACCTGCTTCACTGTTTGTGGTACCACAGCTTTTTTAACCATTCATCTGCCATTGGATATCTGGGTTACGTCCAAGTTCGAGCAATTCCATCTACGCTGATCTGAACATAGGTATGCAAGGGTCTCTTCAGATAGCTATCTTTGTTTCTCTGGTTATATCCACAGGAGGATTCCTAGGTCATAAGGTAGATCCATCTCTAGAATTCTGATGAATCTCCAGACTATTTCCCACAGGACTTGGATCAATTTACATCCTCACTAATGATATAGAACTGTTACACACACACACACACACACCAACCCCCTCCACACACAGTCTCTCTAACAGTTTGTATTTCTGTCTCTTCTAATGTGTGACATTCTCACAGGCAGAATGTGCTGTCTCATTTTTATTTGCATTTCTCTGATCATCCGTGATTTTGAGCATTTTTTTCGTGCGTGCTGGCCCTTTGAATCTCTTCTTTGGAGAAGACTCTGCCCATGTCTCCACCCTCATTTTTCAATGAGGTTGTCTTTTGATTGCTGACTTTGGTGAGTTACATGTGTCTTTTGGTTATCAGTCCTCTGTGTAACGTAAGACACACAGAAATTTTCTTCCACTCCATACGGATTCTCTTTATTATGGTGGTGATTCATTTGCTATGCAGAAGCTCTTCATTTGGATGTAATTTATCTTTGTTTTTGTTTTCCTTATAATTGTATTTGCATCAGCGATTATGTTTCTAAAATTCACATAGAAGAGAGTTCTGCCAGTGTTTCCCTCTAAGTACTTTATTTGGTTTCTGGTCTAACATCTAAATCTCTGGTCCTCTTGGAGTTGACTTTTACTGTTACATGTGGTAGAATATGGTGGTTCAGTTTCATTCTTCTGCATGTTTCCCAGCATCATTTGTTGAATAGATTCTCCTTTCTCCATTTGATTTCTTTCTCTTTTTTTTTTTTTTGTCTCCTTTGACAAAAATTAGGTGTCCATAGGTGTGGGGGCTTCAAAGCCCTTTTTAACTTCTTCCCACCTCCCAGTTCCAATACCTCTGTCACATGTTTTAGGTATTATTGTAACAGTCACTTCCAAACATAAAACCCCACTCCAGTTATCAGTTGATACATTATAAACTACTATAAAATCTAGTAGATGAAAACAACAATTATCTTTTGCTAAAATGTCTCAGGATCTTCTATTAAGGTAAGACTTGATGCAGAGCACTTAACTCTGCTCCCGTCAGCATTTTCCAAGACGGAGAGTGGGAGGTTCTGCACCCAAAATGACTTCTTCAGGTGGCTGGCTGCAACTTAGTGCTAGTCTTTGAGAATTTAGCCTGGGTGAGGACAATACCCCACCGAAAGTACTCCTCTAGTTTAACAGTTCTTTATATACTAGAGAAACTCACTCAATATCAACAGTATTCATTGAAAATAATTTTGAGCCAGTTTTTCTTTTGTCTTTTGATGGAGTTTAGTGTACTTTCCACCTGGAAAAAGTTTTGTTTTCAGTAATGTAGTCAATTTTGTCCATGTTTTCTTTGGAGTGAGAAAAAAAAAGGGAACAAGAGACAAACACATTTTTAACTAAATAATTTGGATAATGTGGACACAGAAGAAAAGAATAGCTGAAGTAATTGAATTCAGTTGAAGTAATTGAACCCAGCACTGTGGCTTTACGTCATCAGTGGTATATACTGAGATGATTCCATGGATACCACAGCGGAAAATTAATAAATCAGTGCATGTCAGTCATCCCGAGAAGGCAAGTACCTACCATGCACTGCACAGATTCATTAATGATGTGGTCACGGTGGTGGTGAGGGCTGTTAAATGTTCAAACCAGTTCAGAATGACATGATCTCACCTGCAGGGGGAGCTGCCTGTTTCCCACTTTCTGCCCCCAGGGAGCTTCTCTTTGACCTTGACGGGAGATGCCTATGGGAGCCACAGGACACTCTCACATCATAGTTGAGAGAGCAGAAGATGCTAACATCCCATACGTCATTCTCAACAAATTTGACAAAAGCTGGCAAATAAATGTCTCCCTTTTTACCCTTTGGGTGAATAATTCTAAGGTAGATTTAAGTAAAAACAACAAATAGAGATATGCAGGGGCTTTCCTCCTCCCCCGTTCTCCTCTCCCTAGTCCTACATTCTTGTTCCCGGAGACTGTCTCCCTGGTAAACTACCTGCACACCAGCCTTTGTCTCAAGCTCTGCTCTGCTCTGAGGATAAGACACCGCTCTTAAATTAGCTGACCCGCTGAGCTTACTCTGGGAACCACTGGTTCCCACATTTCCATCATTTGAAAAAAAAACAAAAAAAAAAAACCTTAATTTATTTGCTGTTACTTGCATCTGAAAGTATTACTTGCTAACACAGGTTCACTAAAAGGGATAAGAGAAACTGAGGCTGGGAGTATGGTAAGTGTAGGGAGTATGAGCCCAATAGTAAAGGGCTCAGCAGGACCCACTGAAACATTTGCAGCCTATTCTCTGCAATGACTCCAGTATTTCTTGCCTGGGTAACAGGTTGAGTGGTTTGAGCCCCCACTAGTACAGAGGAAGGTGCAGGTGGGGGCCTGGTGGTGGCATACCTGGTTGAGCACTCATGTTACAATGTGCAAGGACCTGAGTTCAAGCCCCTGGTCCCCACTTACAGAGGGGAAGCTTCAAGAGTGGTGAAGCAGTGCTGTGTCTGTCTCTCTCTTCCTCTCTCCCCCTTCCCTCTAGACTTCTGTCTCTATCCAATAAATAATAAACTTTTAAAATCTTTAACAATAAATTTTAAAAAATATTGAAAGAAAGCAAGTACAGATGGTGAGATTGAGGAACTCATTAGCATGGGTGGGGATGTGTGAAATTGGTGGTGTCTGTACACCCTAACAGACTGGAACCCTGTGGGGCTCAGGGGAAAAATCTAAATATGAGTAAATTTAACTTTCTTTTATGTTGGGCTAGTGAAATAGCTCACTGAATAGTGGTTGCTGTCCCATGTGTATGACCAGGTTTGAGTCCAGCCCCCACTGCATTGAAGGAAGGAAGCTTTGGTGTTAAGCGCTCTCTCTCTCTCTCTCTCTCTCTCTCTCTCTCTCTCCCTCTTTCCAAAACAAAAACATATTTTTTATGTTACTTTTCTCTTTTTTGCCAAAAGCAATTCCGAAATTTTTGTTTTTCCTGTCTAGATTATTTCTTTGTAATGATGTAATGCCATTTTATTTTATCTCTGTCACTACCTATAAAAAAATCTACTTTCCCAAATGCTTGATGTTACTCACAAAATAGCATATAAATTACATGTAAATTACCACTACAGTTTAGTTTCCAAGTTCTAGGAGATATAGTAATTGTTTTTTCAAAAATCAAGGTGTTACTGAATTCACTCATAGTCTAGTTGACAAAAGCAATATTCAAAGATCACCAAGACTTTAAATTTTAATAACTGTTCTTTGAGTAATGTTGGAATCTCTCACACACAGCACAACTACTATGATTTGTTCAACAATGAATATATTTTTAAAAATAATCAGTTTCATAGGTTTTACAAATTAAAAAGTAAAATTGTTCTCCTTACAGTTGACCTAAAATGTGATGACTTATACTTTTCTGTCTTACCCAAACTTCTCCCAAAAGAGTAAAGTGGGTTTGGTGTATTGGACCCAAGTGAAAGACTTTGGGGTGGGAGGTAGTGTACAGGTCCTGGGACATAATGGTGGAGAAGGAGACTCAACTTCATCAGTTCTGTCATTTTGCCCAAATAATCTATGTGCATGCTTTCGATTTCTATTGGAACATGAACGTAATTAGCATATAGCTGACATCCGCCTGACGAGCAAGGGATTGTGGGTTTATAGAAAACTAGTGTCCAGTGGAAGTCCCTCTCTGTTCTTGCTCTCTCTATTCCTGCTGCCATGGTTTGCTCTTCTTTTCCCTGGGACCCACCATGCTGCTTCCCCAGGGACCTGAACTCTGGTGTTTTCTAAGCCATGAGCTTCAAGACTCATGGGTCCCGCCATCATGACTAGTCAATCTTTGCCCCTTTGCCTACTTTGCTGTACCTAAGTAACCTGCATTGTAATAAACTTCTTGTTTGTTTAAACCCCAGACAAAACCTTTACTATAGTTTTTTCCTAAATAAAAGTCTTTTTTTTCTTTTTTTAAAAATTAATTTATTATTGGATAGAGACAGACAGAAATTGAGAGGGGAGGGGGATATAAAGAGGGAGAGAAACAGACAGACATCTGCAGCCTTGTTTCACCACTCATGAGGCCTTCCCCCTTGAGACTTGAACCTGGGTCCTTGTGCACTACAGTGTGTGCGCTTAACCAGGTGCACTACCACCTGGCCCCCTAAATAAAAGTCTTTAATGTCTGAGGGGGGAAAAAGAGTAAAGACATAGTGTTGCATTTACCTCTTTCTATTAGGTGCTTATTGTGACCCAGAGCAAGCTTTTCTGGCTTGTCACCTATAGCCTTCTCTCTCTTTTATTTTCTCTAAAAACTAAAGATGACTATAGATTTTTCTGTCATTGGTGGGAAGGGCAGGAGATGACTTGCCCTGTAGAGCCCACATATTGTCATGCTCAAGGAAAGACCCAAGTTCAAGCTTCTGGCCACCACATGGGAAGCTTTGTGGGCCATGGAGTGATTTCCTAACTGTCTTTCTGTCTCCCTCTTTTTCCTTCTCTCATTTTCTTCTTAAAAATAAATACATAAATAAGCCACTGGGAGCAGAGGAATCACAGAGGCACCAAATCTTAGCAATAACCTTAGAGGCAAAAAAAAAAAACCAGATAAAAATAAAATGTACATTTATGAATAGTCAAACTTCCAGATGATGGACTTTGGTAGATAAACAGGAAGTAGATACAGATGTGTGTCAGAATATTTTAGCAGATTATGGCAATCAGTGGCTTACAAAAAATGGGTTTCATGTAGCCAGAAAGACATGGATGACACCTAGTTCTTTATTTTATGATCCTTCTGCTTAATTTTGAATGAGTAGAAATTATTTAATTACAAGTAGTAAATACTTAAGTTTATTTATGTATTTCTGAAGTAAGACCAGAGCGCTGCTCAGTTCTAGCATATAGTGGTGCCAGGGATTGAACCTGGGTCCTCTAGAACTTCAGGTATGCAGGTACTGTTCTATAATACTGAGTTATCTCCCTGGTTACACGTCTGCATTTCCAACCTAGAAAAACAATGAAGTGTTTGTGGTAAAATGTTAAATTGTGGCATGCTTTATTACAGTGCAAGAGAAACTAGAACACTGCCTGAGTAAAGTGATTCAGGAAAGTCACACTTCTCAAACCTCAGAAAACCTGTCTGTTGCTAGCACTATTTCCATTTAATTTTCTGTCCTGGTGAGATTGTTCTGAAGGTTTGTGGATTAATTCTTGAGAGCATAAAATGTCTGAGGGGAGGAAAGGTCTGTATCTCTTTGAACCTGATTTACTCTTGTGATGGAAACATGACAAATGGTTCTAAGAAGTCAGCAATAGAATTAGAAAAAAAAAGTACGCTCTTTTGCTTTTTTTATGGAAAATATAATAGATTTTCAAAAATATTTGATGAAGGGTATGCAGACTCTCAAGATAAAAAAGGATAAGTAAAGTTCTTCTCGGAGCATTTGGAGATTGTAATAAAAAATACTCAAAATAATAAGATGGCTTATTTTCTCATTAGTAAAATTATGGGATGCATTGGATCGACCTTCTCGTGGTGCATCATTGAGGAAACTGACGATCCTTCCTAGCCGACTGAATCCACATGGATCCCAGTCACTTTCAAAGCCAGCAACAAGCAGCTCCTGACAGCTTTCAACCTGACCTGTTGACTGGCTACAGAAGCAGGGCAAACGCTAGAAGAAGAAGAAGTAAAATTATGAACTAAAAATACAATTTAAAATTAAAAGAAATAAATGCTCCCAGTTAGGGATACACATAGGACAGAGAAAAGTTTCCCATCCTCCTGGAAGGCAACAGAAAGAATCCATGTCTCCACATATGGTGTTCAGAGATGGTGTGTTGGCTATTGTGTGTTTCCTGAAGAAGAGAATAAACCTGATTGCTGTTTTGGAATGTCCTAACTTATCAGTTTACCAGGTTGGGAGTTGGGCGGTGGTGCAGTGGGTTAAGCACAAGGACCAGTTTATCAGGTCAAGGGATGGGGAAAGAGTCAGGAAGAGAAAAGTAAATACAAGTGACACTAGATCTTTCCTTCACTTCCATTTTTAAATAAAAAATAAATAAATGAGACACTATAGACTGGATTCCAGAAATAAAAGCATCAGCTAGAAAACTAGTTGTTCTGGGGGGTGGGGGAGAGAACAATCCCTTTAACCAATATGAAAAATTCTTCTCTTTGTTGGGCTCCTATGATCCAGTCTTTAAGTGAAAATGCCTCGTAACTGAGGTACCTTAGGAGAGTCACCTGAATGAGTCAGCATAATTCTTGTAATAGTGGGACATGATTTTCTTTTAAAGTATATTCATTTGCTTTTTTTTTTTACTTTATTTTTATTTGATAGAACAGAGAGAAGTAGGGGAAGATAGTAAAGGAGAGACAGAGAGACACATACAGTCCTGCTTCAGCACTAATGAAGCATCCCCCTGTAGGTGGGGACCAGGGGCTTGAAACTAGGTCCTTCTTCATGCACCTAGGTGCATGACCTCTCGATCCCTGTATATTTATTTGCTTCCATGGCTTAGTTCCTGCAAGATGGAGCCACCAGTCCCAAAGGTATAGATATCTTTTCCTTTTGGGGTAAAGACAGAGAAAAACTGAAAGGGAAGTGGGGGGAGAGAGAGAAAAAAAGTACGAGAAAGAAAAGAGAGACACCCACAGCACTGCTTCACCACTCCTAAAGAATCTCCCCTGCAAGTAGGGACCAAGAGTTTGAGCCGGGGTCCTTGCACATGATAATGTGTGTGCTCTAGTGGGTGTGCCACTGCTCGGCCCTAAAGAATAATCCTTTTAAAAGGAAGGGCCAAGGACATGACTCAAGTCAGAACGTGAATTTGCATGTCTCAGTTTCCAGTGGCCCCAGGTTTAATTCCTGGCTCTACTACTATAGGATCAAAGCTGAATGATGCTCTTCTCTCTAGCTCTCCCTCTCTCTCTCTCTCTCTCTGAAGAAGAAGAAGAAGAGGAGGAGGAGGAGGAGGAGGAAGAGGAAGAGGAAGAGGAAGAGGAAGAGGAAGAAGAAGAAGAAGAAGAAGAAGAAGAAGAAGAAGAAGAAGAAGAAGAAGAAGAAGAAGAAGCAGCTTCTGGTGAAAACTGCCTGGTGCCGCTCTACTCTTGTTGAAACCCTCAAGAGCAGGCACTGGAGTAGTTCTGCCCAAATACACTCCGTAGTCACAACTTGATGACAAATAGAAAGACAGCAAGGAGAAGTAGCAAGGGATTCCTGGGGGGGGGGGGGGGTTGGTGGTGTTGCAAATAATGATGAAGGGGAGTAAGGGGCAGGGGATATAGAAGCAATGTCCCGGAGATATTACAACTGAGCAAGAATTCCCAGACTTGGCCCTCTCAGCCCCATCACTGTGGGGGCTCCAGTACTGCCGGACTACATGGCCAACGCTGGCCTTGTAGGTTCTCATATCTTCTTTGTTCTATTTTCTGTACCATCTGCCAGCTTACCATCTCCTGGCCCTTCCCTGAATAGATAAGATCCAGTGCAACACTTTTCAAGAGGGTGTCGTATGCTTTACATTGGTTTGTTCTAGCCCTCCCCGGCCAAGAGAATTGGGTCAGTCCTGTTAATTTCGCGGGCCTGCTTGGCCCCGCCCCAGGGAACCCCGAGAGAGGGTTCCTGAGTCCGAGAGTTCCTGAGTTCCTGAGTTGGAGAGTTTCAGGGTTACAGAGTAAGAGAGAGTTCCACAGTGGAAGAGTTTCAGAGGGTTCCCCAGTACGAGAGTTCCAGAGTTCCAGAGTTGGAGAGTTCCCGAGTTACAGAGTAAGAGGGAGTGCTTGTGCCGCCGCAAAGAGACAGCAGAGTTCTGTTTGGTGATTAGTTTGTCTTAGTTTATGAATCGTTGTTCCTGAATAAAGAAATACAGCTTCCCTGCCCAGCCGTTGTCTCCGCGTCTCTGTTACCCACTGTGAAGCCAGCCCAGCCGGCAAGAGCCTTCCGAATTTTAGGGTATTTTGAAAATCTTGTAGGGGTGCTGTTGATCATCAAAGTCATCAAAGTTAGCTAAAAGAAGGGCATACTACATAACTAGTGCACAAAGCCAATGATTTAATTTTTTTTTCCCTCTAGGGTTATCGCTCACTCAGGCTCAGTGCCTGCACTATTATCCCACTGCTCTTGGAGGCCATTTTTTCCCCATTTTATTGGATAGGACAGAGAGAAATTGAGGAAGGAGGGGAGATAAAAAGGGAGAGACAGACAGAGAGACACTGGCAGTCCTGCTTCACTGCTTGTGGGGAGCAGGGGCTTGAACCAGGATTCTTGTGCAGGTCCTCGCACTTTGTACTATGCGCGCTTACCGTTTGCACCACTGCCCAGCCCCCTGCTCTGTAGACTTCCCAAGCAACAAAGAACCATCTCTTCATCACGACTTCCAAATGACTCACTGCACGTGCATATACATGAACATCACCTTTTTTTTTAGCCTAGAACCCTTATTCTACTTTACATAGAAACACTGAAGATTCTTTTGCATTTGGCACTATTTTATTATGCTCTGAATTTTCCAGTTGATTGAGGAAAGATTACCCCTTGCTTTGTTTGAGATTTTACCAAGGGTTGTCACCATTGCAGTATGTCAGTTCCTGACAGTAATGCTGCTCCAGGTATCTGAGACTCTGACATACACTCCCGCGTCAGCCTGCCTTGGTAGCTGTCACAGGCATGGGGATGGTGTCAGGATTTTTCTGCAGTTGCACTCAAGCACTTCTAATATGAAGATAAAGGATATTTCACTCTAGACTTTTTTTTTAAGTTTCTATAACATAATGGGGCAGCTTTCTGTGCAAGTAGATTATATTACCTATGTGAGACATTTCTGGACAGTAAAACGTTTGAACAGAGTGTTTCAGATGGGGAGCACAAGGTCTGTCAGGGTTGAGAATCTCACCTCTAATGAGCTGGAGCTCCTAGGAGTTAGTCATTTTTCACTTACTGACCCAAGCGCTATCCTCCTCCTCCCTGTTTGCAGTAAAATGCTGGGGAACAAGGAAGAGGGTGGGGTGATGGTAAGAGGTTGTCACCCCACAGAGTGAAGGTCAGTGAGGAGCTTCATTGGTCCTCACACAACAGTAGCTGCTCGTGATTCTTACTCCTCCCCTCTGGGGCTGAGTTAAGTAGAATCTGCTTTCTTATCTGCTAGGATTCCCTGCACACTCTCCCCACCCACTTATGGTCGTATCTCTCTCTCCCCCTCCCTCTCTCTTTTAATTTTAATTTTTCATTAGTGATTTAATATTGACTTCCAAGATTGTAAGGGGTCTAATTGTAATAGGAACGTAATTCCATACAGTTCCCACCACCAGACTTCTGTGTCCCATCTCCTCCACTGGAAGCTTCCCTTTTGTTTATCTCTCTGGGAGTATGGATCAAAAAAATTTTGGGGGGGGTGCAGAAGGTGAAAAGTCTGATTTCTGTAATTGCTTCTCCACTGGACATGGGTGTTAGCAGGTTGATCTATACCCCCAGTCTGTTTCTAGCTTTCCTTAATGGGATCTCTCTCTCTCTCTCTCTCTCTCTGTTTCTCTCCCTCTCTATCTAATTCTAGTCATATTTATTTAAAATCCTCAACCCAGTGCCCAAATAGTAAATCCACAAACAAAATGTTAATAAATATTATCACTGTTTAGAAATGAAACTTGTGAGTTATTAAATGTCTTTGTCATTAAAGCCCCAATTTTCTTTTAGCTAATTGATGGCCTTCTGATATGACCCTATTTAGGTAGTTTTAAGTCAGAGGTGCCCCAACATGCATCTGCATCTTGTGGCAGAGCAATGCTTTCACCAGCCCAGGAGCTGGCATCATCAACAAACACAGCACAGTATGTAAACTCTATCTTAACTGTGGCAGCGACATTCTCATTAAAATGGGTGATTACAGAAATATCCTTGGTTTGAAGGCATCTTGGGTTTAAACTCTAAGATCAAAATCCTCTACCCTAGCAAAGGCAAACCCTCTATAATTTTGCTCAAATGTGATTTATGAAGAAAATACAGAGATGAAATAAACAAAGCAATAATAAATGTTGGACCGTGCCACCAATTAGCAGTTAACCACAAAGGAAGCTCAAGAGCTAAAGCGGATGGACTGTCAGCTAGAAGACCACATGCACTTTATTTTCCAGTGCTGCCTACCTGAAACCTGTGTCACGTCATGACACAATGACACCTTAGTAAAAAGAGATAAATAATAAATTTCATGCAACACAACTACATTTTATTTTGTTTTATCTTAAGTTACTTTTTGCCACCAAGATTATTGCTGGGGCTTCAGCCATTACTAGTGGCCTTTTTTTTTTCCCTCTAATTTTTATTTGATAGGACAGAGAGAAACTAAGAGAGCATGGCAAGAAACAGTGAGAGAAAGAGAGACACCTGCAGACCTGCTTTACCACTCTTGAAGCAAAAGCTTGCAGGTGGAGAGTGGGGACTCAAACCCAGTTCTTTGCACTTGGTAGTGTGTGCGATTAAAGGAGTGCACCACCACCACCCTCCAACACAAAAACTGTATTTAATTTTATTTACTTATTTTATTTATTTATTGCCTCCAGGGTTATCACTGGATTCACTGTTTCTGGAGGCCAGTTTTCCCATTTTGTTGCCCTTGTTGTTGTTGTTATTGTTGCCATTGCTGTTGTTGTTTTTTAGATAAAACTGAGAGAAATGGAGAAAGGAGGGGAAGACAGAGATGGGGGGACTGAGACAGACACCTGCAGACCTGCTTCACCGCTTGTGAAGCAACCCCCCTGTAGGTGGGGAGCCAGGGGCTCGAACCAGGTTCTTTATGCTGGTCCTTGCGCTTCACACCATATGCACTTAACTGTTGTGCCACCACCCAGCCCCCCCCCAAACAATGATATTTTAAAACACAAGAAGTAAAATACTGAAGATCCAAGCAAAGATTAGGAAGGCAGTTGTCCTCTCTCCCTAAGATCAAGCAAGCACACCAGGTGAGAAACACTGAGGCAAGGGTCACACCTTCTGGACACACCAAGAGGAGCAGGTCTTCAGCACGTCCTGGTTTAATTAGGCAAGAGAAAGTTCTGGGTTTGGATCTTTTTTTAAAAAAAGAATTAGACACTTGTCATCAACACCTACTCTCACACACCACCGAAAGCATCACCACTAAGCAATGAAATGAGAATATGCTTGAAAATAAGCACATTTATCCTTACAACCACAAACACAAGCACGCATCCTAGAGATGGGATTTGGGTTTACATAGACAGGCCAACTATTCATACCCAAGAGGGGAAGCTGGCTGCTGGAAGTGGTGGGATAAGAAAACTGGGATAAGAAAACTCCCTCTGGTTCTCCTTGGGATTATCTGAAGAACCGAGAAACTGAGGCCACTTTGGAGCACTATGGCACTGGTATGTCTCTTGCCCCTCTCTGTCTCTCTGTCTGAAGTTAAAAAAAAAAATTAAAAGTCAGCATGGAAGAGAGAATGCAAAATGAAAATTGCACATGTGAGAGACCCTGGGTCCACAAAAACATAATAATAATAGCACTAGGAAAGAAAAGAAAGAAAAGACTTAGCGTTCCCTTTAATCTCAACTATTTGTACCCAAGAAGAGAAACTGGCTGCTAAAGACTCAAGTCAGTGTCCCTTCCCTAGACGCTCTGCCTCGCCTGACTCAACAGAGCAGTGGTCACATATGCTACTGTGAAGGGAAGACAACAGAAAGGACAGAGTCCTTGGCTAAGCTAATAATACCATTCTGGAAAAGGCCCAGGCCTGCCTCATACATGCACTGCCCTTCCACACACTGGTCACTCCTACCTTTCTAAAGAGAGAATGTCTATTTTCTCTAATCACGTTCACTTTAGTAGAGCCATTATTCATCATGATGTTGACTTTGAACACAATCAAAGTTGCTTTCTGGAAAAGGCGAATTTGAAGTGCTAAGCTTGCTAGTGAAGCTCCTGAAATGTGCATCAGTACTTATGAGGCACTAAAACACTAAACTTAAATTATTTTTTTATTAACTAAATTATTGACATGAAAAAAAGTCACTTTATATTTCATGCAGTAGCACTGCATAAGCCATGAGCTGTTCGTAAGTGTGATATGTACTATATAATATTGTAAGTTTATTTATTATAATTAAATATCATCACTGTGATAGATCACATAATATTAAATATAACAGATTCATATTATATATGTTTACATACAGTCTGCTTATAATTAAGTGATCTTATTAATTTTCTTTTTTTAAATTTTTTTTATATTTATTTTATTTATTTATTCCCTTTTGTTGCCTTTGTTGTTTTATTGTTGTAGTTATTATTGTTGTTGTCGTTGTTGGATAGGACAGAGAGAAATGGAGAGAGGGAGGGGAAGACAGAGAGGAGGAGAGAAAGACAGACACCTGCAGACCTGCTTCACCGCCTGTGAAGCGACTCCCCTGCAGGTGGGGAGCCGGGGTTCGAACCGGGATCCTTATGCTGGTCCTTGTGCTTTGCGCCACCTGTGCTTAACCCGCTGTGCTACAGCCCGACTCCCCTTAATTTTTCTTTTTTTTCCCTTTACTGGGGGATTAATGTTTTACAATAGACAATGAATACAATAGTTTGTACGTGCATAACATTCCCCAGTTTTCCATATAACAATACAACCCCCACTAGGGCCTCTGTCATCCTTCTTGAACCTGTACTCTCCCCCCACCCACCCCGAGTCTTTTACTTTGGTGCAACACACCAACTCCAGTTCACGTTCTACTTGTGCTTTCTCTTCTTCTTTTTTTTAATTTCTTTATTGGGGAATCAATGTTTTACATTCAACAGTAAATACAATAGTTTGTACATGCATAACATTTCTCAGTTTTCCGTATAACAATACAACCCCCACTAGGTCCTCTGTCATCCTTTTTGGACCTGT